>NC_045971.1:50456573-50509328 GCF_010909765.2 Amblyraja radiata
TGCACAACTGTATTACACTCGCTCCCGGGCCCCACAACTGTATCACACTTGCTCCCGGGCCCCACAACTGTATTACACTCGCTCCCGGGCGGATAAACTGTATTACACTGGCTCCCGGGCCCCACAACTGTATTACACTCGCTCCCGGGCCCCACAACTGTATTACACTCGCTCCCGGGCGGATAAACTGTATTACACTGGCTCCCGGGCCCCACAACTGTATTACACTCGCTCCAGGGCCCCACAACTGTATTGCACTCGCTCCCGGGCCCCACAACTGTATTACATTCGTTCCCGGGCCCCACAACTGTAATACACTCGCTCCCGGGCCCCACAACTGTATTACACGCGCTCCCGAGCCCCACAACTGTATTACACTCGCTCCCGGGCCCCACAACTGTAATACATTCGCTCCCGGGCCCCACAACTGTAATACACTCGCTCCCGGGCCCCACAACTGTAATACACTCGCTCCCGGGCCCCACAACAGTATCACACTCGCTCCCGGGTCCCATAACTGTATTACACTCGCTCCCGGGCGGATAAACTGTATTACACTGGCTCCCGGGCCCCACAACTGTATTACACTCGCTCCCGGGCCCCACAACTGTATTGCACTCGCTCCCGGGCCCCACAACTGTAATACATTCGCTCCCGGGCCCCACAACTGTAATACACTCGCTCCCGGGCCCCACAACTGTATTACACTCGCTCCCGGGCCCCACAACTGTATTGCATTCGCTCCCGGGCCCCACAACTGTATTACACTCGCTCCCGGGCCCCACAACTGTATTGCTCTCGCTCCCGGGCCCCACAACTGTATTACACTCGATCCCGGGTCCCACAACTGTATTGCACTCGCTCCCTCGCCCCACAACTGTATTACACTCGCTCCCGGGCCCCACAACTGTATTACACTCGGTCCCGGGCCACACAACTGTAATACATTCGCTCCCGGGCCCCACAACTGTAATACACTCGCTCCCAGGCCCCACAACTGTATTACACTCGCTCCCGGGCCCCATAACTGTATTACACTCGCTCCCGGGGCCCCAACTGTCGACCCCCCCCACAACCAAACACTCAGGAGCAGCTCTGCTCTATAATCTTTTCCCACAACTGTCGTCGCTCGCCCGCACGGCCCCCCCCCCCCACAACTGTGTTACACTCGCTCCTGGGCCCCACCACTATATTACACTCATTCCCAGGCCCAACAACTGTAATACACTCGCTCCCGGGCCCCACAACTGTAATACACTCGCTCCCGGGCCCCACAACTGTATTACACTCACTCCCAGGCCCCACAACGGTAATACACTCGCTCCCGGGCCCCACAACTGTAATACACTCGCTCCCGGGCCCCACAACTGTATTACAATCGCTCCCGGGCGGATAAACTGTATTACACTGGCTCCCGGGCCCCACAACTGTATTACACGCGCTCCCGGGCCCCACAACTGTATTACACATGCTCCCGGTCCCCACAACTGTATTGCACTCGCTCCCGGGCCCCACAACTGTATTACACTCGCTCCCGGGCCCCACAACTGTATCACACTTGCTCCCGGGCCCCACAACTGTATTACACTCGCTCCCGGGCCCCACAACTGTATTACACACGCTCCCGGGCCCCACAACTGTATTACACTCGCTCCCGGGCCCCACAACTGTATTATACTAGCTCCCGGGCGGATAAACTGTATTACACTGGCTCCCGGGCCCCACAACTGTAATACACTCGCTCAGGGCCCCACAACTGTATTACAATCGCTCCCGGGCGGATAAACTGTATTACACATGCTCCCGGGCCCCACAACTGTATTGCACTCGCTCCCGGGCCCCACAACTGTATTACACTCGCTCCCGGGCCCCACAACTGTATTACACTCGCTCCCGGGCCCCACACCTGTATTACACTAGCTCCCGGGCGGATAAACTGTATTACACTGGCTCCCGGGCCCCACAACTGTATTACACTCGCTCCCGGGCCCCACAACTGTATTACACTCGCTCCCGGGCCCTACAACTGTATTACACTAGCTCCCGGGCGGATAAACTGTATTACACTGGCTCCCGGGCCCCACAACTGTATTATACTCGCTCCCGGGCCCCACAACTGTATTACACTCGCTCCCGGGCCCCACAACAATATTACACTCGCTCCCGGGCCCCACAACTGTATTACACTCGCTCCCGGGCGGCTCCAGCTTTCGACGCTCCCGCCCGTTTACCTCCTGCCTCATCCTCCCCGCCCCCGCCATCGTCGTCCGTTAACCTCCCGCCCTCCATTCTTTCTCCCCTCCCTCCCCCTCTTTCCCCCGACCATTCCCCCTCCCCCCACTAACCGTTGATCACCGCTGTTAACCGCTCCTAAACTGACAGCTGTAGGCGATGGTAAAGTGGTAATTGCATGAATTTAAACTAGTAGCCAAGTTGCTGCTGCATTGACACCGTGTGCCCGCTCTCCCCCTCTCTCCACCCGGGATCCGAGCGCGTGTGTGTGGCCAGAGCGCGGGGCCGCGAGCGACCAACTGTCAACGCGCTCCCGCTCCCTCAGCCGTTGACACGTTATTTCCCGCGTCTCCAGAAAGTTCTTCACCAACGGCCGTTATTTCCCGCCCGCTCGCGTTTCCCGCGTTTCCAGGTTCTACACCAACGGCCGTTCATTCGGGCTTCGCTTCTCCACAACGACGGTCACATTCCCATCATTATTTTGATTTAAACCATTTTAAAAATGTCAACGCTTTTCTTTTTTTTCCAAACGTAGGTGACTTTTTCAATATTTATTTATATTTGAAATTTTTTTTTTAACAAGATTATTGCATAAATGTTTCGAAACTTTGCGCTTATTTGATTCGCTGATTAGACTGAAATTGCTTTTCTTTAATTTACATGAAACAATTAATTTTTACAAAATTGCTTATTTGAATTTTAACATCCCCACAGCTCTCTCATCATTTATTTTTCAAACTTAGCCATTAAGATGGAACCGAATGTCCAGAGTTTTCGACATTTTTGATGATTGTTCCTCAGTTCATCAATGGATGTTTAACACAGCAATCACACCACTCCATTAATCAATCAATCAAAACTTTATTGTCATTGAGAAATACATCAATAAATGCAAGTCTGAACGAAATTTTGTTGCATATGGCTCCCCGTGCAACATAAAATAGCAAAAGGACAAAATGGAAAAAAAGATAAAATGGGTAAAAAGATAAAATAGATAATAATGGCAGCACATTACATGGCATTCAAGAGTCTGATGGCTCGGAGGAAGAAGCTGTTGCATAACCTTGCCATTCTGCTCCTTATACTACGATATATTTTGCAAGAGGGCAGCAGAGTGAGCAGTCCATGATGGAGATGTGTGGGGTCCTTTATAATACTGTTGGCCTTAGACAAGCAACGTTTGCACGCAATGTCCCCGATTGAAGGAAGAGAAGCCCCAATTATTCTTTTTTCTGCACACAAAAGTTTAAAATGCTGCCTCAGAAAAAGCTTCAAGGACACATCAAGTGACATGTAAAATCTTTCCAGTTGCATTTGCTTTTTGGATAGAAAGTTGTTGGTGCTGTTATCATGTTTCCTGACAAACCTTGCAGGTGGATTATTTGCTGCAAGATATACAACCACAGGCCTGCACATCTACAGCATATGTATCAGTTCCAGTTCAATTAGTGAGTCAGTTATTGAGTAAATGATGATTGCCAAGATATTGATGGTTTGGTGCCGGTTATGGCATTGAGTATCAAGGTTATGTGGTTATATATTCTGCCTTGTGGGAAATTATCTTTACTTTTCTGTTGTTTGACATGAGTGTTACTTTCCACTTTGGTCTATTGACGAGTTATTTGTAAGCATTGACTGCATTTTCTCAGGCGTTGCAGTGGATTTGAAAATTCTGTAACCATCAGTGATTATCAACTTCGGATCTTAAGATGGATGAAAGGTCAGTATTTGAAAATATTTGGGCCCAGTGCAGTGTTTTATTTTAATCCTTGATACATATGTACTTCCGTTTTATCAGAATGCCCTAGTACCATGCAGTTCAAATGCTGCCTTTTTGTCTACAGCTGTCACTGTCACCTCATTTCTCCATCCCAGATATTTAGACTCAACGTCTTTGGGATTTGCGAGAAATAAAGCAAGGACAGCATGGAACAAGCAACACAACAAGAAGTTGATAGAAAACACCTAAATACGTATACAATAGCAAATCTCTTTATTCATATGTTGTTGAATTGATAGATAATTCCTGCATCCGCCCACCTGTGAATGTGATGTCCCTGTAGATGTCAACTCTCTGTGCTCAGCCCCTTCCCTATTCCCACTTCCGTGTGAACATCGTTGCTTGCATCAGGTGCACATGCACTGTCAGGGCATCATATGTACGTCACAGAAGACTCACAAACCTTTTTGTTCCTTTGAAGTAGAGGCCACTGAATCACCTCCCCAGTTACCACCTTCAGCCATGATGAAGACAGGCTTTCACAAACTCTGTAGCTCTGGAATAAACATTAACAGAACAATCAGGTGACAATTGAATGTGAAAGACGACATTGTCTTGCAAACCAACAAACAGGATTACAGTGCAGTGGAGATGTGGAAAACACCCCATATGTGCAAGAGTAGGCCATTCAGCCCTTCGAGCAAGCACCGCCATTCCAGTAGGCAATATGTGCAAGAGTAGGCCATTCAGCCCTTCGAGCCAGCATTCAATGTGATCATGGCTGATCATCCACAACCAGCTCGGCCGACCGGAAGCACCAACAGACGGCAACGCGTACGAAAGCACTGCCGGGGACGCAAAGGTGGGCTACAGGTCAGGTTAGAGCTAGCCCCACACAGGCTAGCGATTCCTAGCCTTTTCCTCGCCAACGTGCGCTCACTGGCAAACAAAATGGACGAACTCCGGCTAAGGATCACCTCCCACAACTGGATCAAAGACTGAAACATCCCGATCTTCACGGAAACTTGGCTCAACATCGACGTTCCTGATAGCGCCATCCAGCTAACAGGGCGTCATTTACTCCGAGCGGACAGGACAACAGACTCCGGTAAGACCAGAGGTGGGGGTCTGTGCATTTATGAAATAAAGCATGGTGCACGGACTCCACCATCATCGAGAGTCACTGTTCAGCTAACCTTGAGTTCCTCTTGGTTAGATGCAGACCGTTCTATCTGCCCAGAGAGTTCACCTCCACTGTTGTGACTGCAGCCTATATCCCTCCTGATGCCAATGCCAAGCTTGCAATGAAAGAGCTGCATACTGCCATTAGGAAACAACAGATGCACAACCCCGAGGCAGCCTTCATTGTTGCGGGTGACTTCAATCACTCCAACCTGAAGATTGTACTCCCCAAATTCCACCAACATGTCTCCTTCGCCACTAGAAAAGACAAGACACTGGACAAAGTTTACACTAACATGGCAGAAGCTTACAAAGCCGTCCCCCTCCCCCACCTTGGCCAGTCTGATCACCTCTCATTGTTCCTGCTCCCTAAGTACTCCCCACCCATCAGCCGGGTTAAACCCACTGTGAGGACAGTTAAAGTCTGGTCAGAGGAAGCAGACTCCACACTTCAGCAATGTTTTGGAAACACTGACTGGAAGGCGTTTGCAGCCCAGGCCATGGCTTGATTCCCACACGGACATTGATTCCTACACATCCTCTGTTCTGGACTTTATAAACTCCACTATCAATAGTGTCACCTCCCTCAAACGGGTGACCATATTCCCGAATCAGAAGCCATGGATGAACAGTGAGGACAGGCTACTGCTGAAAGCACGGGACACCGCTTTCAGGTCAGGCGATGCTCGAGCCTACAGTTCATCCAGGGCTAACCTGAAGAGTGGCATCAAGAAGACCAAGCACTGCCATAAGCTCAGGATTGAGGAGCACTTCAACAACAACTCCGACCCCCGACGCATGTGGCAAGGCATCCAGGCCATCACGGACTATAGACCCACCAACACCACCCCCACGTCCAGCAATGCCTCCTTCCTTGAGGAGCTTAACCACTTCTATGGCCGCTTTGACAGGGACAATCTAGAGACAGCCATCAAGGCTGTGCTCCCTGCTGATCACCAACCCCTCACACTCACCCCCTACGACGTGTACGTGGCACTGAGTAGGACTAATGCACGTAAGGCTGCTGGCCCTGACAGCATCCCCGGGCGCGTCCTCAGGGCCTGTGCTACGCAGCTGACAGAGTCTGGACTGACATCTTCAACCTGTCACTTGCCCAAGCAGTTGGCCCCACGTGCCTTAAAACCACCTCCATCGTGCCAGTGCCAAAACACTCCACTGCGGCAAGCCTCAACGTCTTCCGCCCAGTTGCACTTACTCCCATCATCACCAAGTGCTTCGTAGGGGCTGGTCCTGGCACACCTCAAAGGCTGCCTACCCCCCACAGTGGATCCCTATCAGTTTGCCTACCGCAAGAATAGGAGTACGGAGGATGCCATCTCAACGGCACTTCACTCCACCCTCTCCCACCTCGACAACAGAGACACTTACATAAGAATGCTGTTCAACGATTACAGCTCAGTATTCAACACCATCATACCCTCTGAACTGTTCACCAAACTCGGTGACCTGGGCATCGACCCCTCCCTCTGCAACTGGATACTGGACTCTCGAACCAGTCTGTTAGGTTAGACAAGCACACCTCTTCAACCCTCACCATCAACACCGGCGTTCCACAGGGCTGTGTGCTGAGCCCCCTCCTCTACTCCCTCTTCACCTACGACTGCACACCTGTCCATGGTACTAACACCATCATCAAGTATGCAGATGATACAACAGTATTGGCCTCATCAGCAACAACGATGAGTCGGCCTATAAGGAGGAGGTCCAGCTCATAGCAGCATGGTGAGCTGACAACAACATGGCCCTTAACTCCAAGAAGACCAAGGAGCTCATTGTAGACTTCAGGAAGTCTAGGGGCGGCACGCACACCCCCATCCACATTAACGGGACGGAGGTGGAACGTGTTTCCCGCTTCAGGTTCCTGGGGGTCAACATCTCCGATGACCTCTCTTGGACCCACAATACCTCAACACTGGTCAAGCAGGCTCACCAGCGTCTCTTCTTCCTGAGGAGACTAAAGAAGGTCCATCTGTCTCCTCAGATTCTGGTGAACTTCTACCGCTGCACCATCGAGAGCATCCTTACCAACGGTATCACAGTATGGTACGGCAACTGCTCTGTCTCCGACCGGAAAGCACTGCAGAGGGTGGTGAAAATTGCCCAACGCATCACCGGTTCCTCACTCCCCTCCATTAAGTCTGTCCAAAGCAAGCGTTGGCTGCGGAGGGCGCTCAATATCGTCAAGGACTGCTCTCACCCCAACCACAGACTGGTTACCCTGCTCCCATCCGGGAGGCGCTACAGGTCTCTCCGTTGCCGGACCAGCAGGTCCAGGTACAGCTTCTTCCCTGCGGCTGTTACACAACTTAACTCTGCACCTTGGTGATTGCCAATCACCCCCCCCCCCCCCCCCGCCAGACGCTCCTCCCACTGTACGCACGTAAATAGATTTCTTTATTGCTCATATTTATGTTGCTCTTCTAGGGAGATGCTAACTGCATTTCGTAGTCTCTGTACTGTACACTGCACAATGACAATAAAGTTGAACCTGAATTTAAATCTGAGATTGGGGCACTGTCAGCCAAAACGGTTGCTATGAGGATAGTGGTGCTACAGAATCGTATGGCCTTAGATTTCATTCTGGTCGAGAAGGGAGGCACCTGTGCTATCATTGGGCAAGACTGCTGTACATATATTCCTGATGATTCCTCCAATATTACTGATCTGCAGCCCATATCAAGAAGGAGATAGCTGAGATCCAAGGTGTGGGGGAAAGTCTGGTTGGCGATCATGACCAGGGGATGTGGAGTTGGTTTAATGGATGGGGCTCCTTTTGGGGTCTCGTGTGGCATTATGGAATTATTATTCTGATAATTATAATCGTTGCTGTATTGCTTTACTGCCTGGCACCATGTATTCACCAATGGCTGGCTTCTTGCTGCATTATTGGATCATTCAAGATATTGAAGATGGCGGCGCGTGAGTACTACAGTACTACAGTACTACAGTACCCTTACCGTCCCGTCGGAGCTGGGCAGGAAAGCCCCTTGGATCACCACTCCGGAGGGCAGGAGACGGAGCAAGCGCCGGGAACGGAAGCAGAAACGTGGAAGGCGAGCGGGGGTGCAGGACAGGCTACGGAGGGCTCCACAAAGACCATCGCTCCCAAGCGTCTTTCTCGCGAATGTCCGGTCACTCACCAACAAGCTGGATGAGGTAAGGCTCTGGATCAACACCCAGCGATCCCTGGAAGACTGCTGTGTGCTGATCTTCACAGAGACCTGGCTCAGCGCGTTGGTTCCCGATGGGGCTGTGGACCTGACCAACCAGTCACTGCATCGTGCTGATAGAACAAAAGACTCCGGTAAGAGCAAGGGTGGCGGGCTCTGCATCTACATCAACAATGACTGGTGTACCAACCACACTGCAATAGAGAGCTACTGTTCCCCTGACCTGGAATACCTACTGCTTTAATGTAGACCGTTTTACCTGCCTCGGGAGTTTACTGTGGTTATCATCATGGCCATATACATCCCACCACAGGCTAATGCTAACCTAGCGCTAGCACAGCTGCACTCGGCCATCAGTAAGCAGCAGGATGCTCACCCCGACGGTGCCTTCATTGTTGCAGGGGACTTTAACTACGTGCCACACTCCACAAATTCCACCAGCATGTGCAGTGCCCTACCAGGGGCTCAAACACATTGGATAAAGTGTACACCAACATCAAGGACGCATACAGAGCTCTCCCCTGCCCATCCCTGGGACAATCCGATCACCTCTCACTGTTTCTACTGTCTGCATACAGACCCCTCATCCGCAAGACCAAACCTGCAATAAGGACGGTCAAAATATGGCCCGAGAACGCCACCCTACAACTCCAGGACTGCTTTGATCGCACCGACTGGGACCTGTTTGCACAACAGGCTACCAGTAGTACAGAGATAGACTTGGAGGAGTACACATCCACTGTGCTCTCCTACATCAACTGCTGTGTGGAGACTGTCACAGTGGACAAGAAAATAGAGATGTTCCCAAACCGGAAACCCTGGATGAACAAGGAGGTTCAGGATCTGCTAAGGGCACGCAACAACGCCTTTAAATCCAGGGACACTTCTGCTTACAGTGCGGCCAGGTCGAACCTGAACAAAGGCATAAAAAAGGCCAAAGTCATCCACAGGCAAAGGGTAGAAGACCACTTCAATACCGCGGACACCAGAAGCATGTGGCAGGGTGTCAGGGACATCACTGACAACAAGAGCAGCCCCGCCTGCCCCCACGGTGATATCACACTGGCCAACGAACTAAACACCTTCTTTGCCCAGTTCGAAACTGGCAACACCACCAGGAGTGGAATAACCCCGGCCATAGCGGAGGGACAGGCCTTAACACTGAACACTCAGGAGGTACAGTGCGCTCTGCGTAGGATCAATCCACGCAAGGCTGTAGGCCCGGATGGAGTCCAGGGAAGAGTATTAAAGGACTGTGCTGGACAGCTGGCGGAGGTATTCACGAGAATCTTCAATCTATCTCTATCTCTGGCAACGGTCCCCAAGTGCCTGAAAACAGCCACCATAGTGCCGGTGCCGAAAAAGTCCAAAATCACCAACCTCAACGACTACCGGCCGGTTGCCCTGACTCCAATCCCTATGAAGTGCTTCAACAGGCTGGTCCTCTCCCATATTAAATCCAGCATCCCTGCCTCACTGGACTCCCATCAATTTGCATACAGGGCAAATAGATTGACAGAGGATGCCATCTCTCTGGCCCTTCACACTGTCCTGACTCATCTGGACAGACAGGGCATGTATGTGAGGATGCTTTTCATTGACTATAGCTCTGCTTTCAATACGGTCATCCCCACCAAGCTCACCACCAAACTCCACCAGCTAGGCCTCAGCTCACCGATATGCGCTTGGATCCTGAACTTTCTCACGGAGCGACCGCAGGCAGTTAGACTGGGCCCGCACCTGTCCTCCACCATCACCCTGAGCACCGGCACACCACAGGGCTGTGTACTAAGCCCCATGCTCTACTCCCTCTTCACTCACGACTGTGTCCCTGCATTCGACACCAACACCATCGTGAAGTTTGCAGATGACACAACAGTGATTGGGCTGATCACCAACGGTGATGAAACAAACTACAGAGCGGAGGTTCAGAACCTGGCGGACTGGTGCGCCAATAACAACTTGGCACTAAACACCTCCAAGACCAAGGAGCTGATTATTGACTTCAGGAGGTCCCATTCTGGAGAATACGCCCCAATCTCCATTTACGGGGAAAGTGTGGAGAGAGTGTCCAGCTTTAAGTTTCTGGGCACTCACATTTCAGAAGACCTCACATGGTCCACAAACACCGCCGCGCTGGTCAAGAAGGCACAGCAACGACTGTTCTTCCTGAGGACATTAAAAAAGACTGATCTGCCCCAACAGCTGCTGACAACGTTCTACCGCTGCACCACAGAGAGCATACTAACAGATGGCATCTCAGTGTGGTATCTCAGCTGCACGGAGGCGGAGAGGAGAACTCTTCAGCGCATCGTCAACAGAGCGCAGCGGATCATCGGGACAGAGCTACCAGCCTTGGAGGGCATCTACCACATGCGGTGCCTCAGGAAGGCCCTCAGCATCCATAAGGACTCATCACACCCCTGCCATGGTCTGTTTCAACTACTTCCCTCTGGCAGACGTTACAAGGCCTTCTACGCCCGAACCTCCAGACTCAGGAACAGTTTTATCCCAAGAGCTATAGCGGCTCTGAGCCGGCCCTAATGAGTGCCCCCCCCCCACCCACCCCCTTTGGACAGTCTCCCTCAGATGGTCACGTCAATCAATTCAGCTTGCTTATTTATGTATTGTATTTATTTACCTTTCTTGTACATCAGTGGAGCTGCACACTAAATCTCGTTGCACTGACGTGCAATGACAATAAAAGATATTATTATTATTATTATCAATTGATTGAGACAATCAAAAGGGGGGAATGTGAAAGTCAGTGCGGTTATTCTCCATCTTATTTAGCTTATGTAGTTATATTTGCTATTAACCTCCATTTTGTACACAGCATGTTGGTAACAGTTTAAAATATTGGCCAATTTAGAAGCTGCAAAAGCCTGTGAACGCTCAACACAGAGCTTGTAATAAAATGACCTTCACTAACTAAAGGGAACAGAGATAACAGCCGTACCCTAGCATCTCGTTTCTTTGCCATATCAGTGTTCTGTCTGGAGGTTGCAATGAATACAATAGTGCTTTCTTGCCTATGCAGCTGGGCCATGTATCTCGATACTCCCATATCTCTTCAATGTTATTTGAGGGATTTCATTGTATGTAACTGAGCCCTTTAACCATATAACCATATAACAATTACAGCACGGAAACAGGCCATCTCGACCCTTCTAGTCCGTGCCGAACACATAATCTCCCCTAGTCCCATATACCTGCGCTCAGACCATAACCCTCCATTCCTTTCCCATCCATATAACTATCCAATTTATTTTTAAATGATAAAAACGAACCTGCCTCCACCACCTTCACTGGAAGCTCATTCCACACAGCTACCACTCTCTGAGTAAAGAAGTTCCCCCTCATGTTACCCCTAAACTTCAGTCCCTTAATTCTCAAGTCATGTCCCCTTGTTTGAATCTTCCCTACTCTCAGTGGAAAAAGCTTTTCCACGTCAACTCTGTCTATCCCTCTCATCATTTTAAAAACCTCTATCAAGTCCCCCCTTAACCTTCTGCGCTCCAAAGAATAAAGCCCTAACTTGTTCAACCTTTCTCTGTAACTTAGTTGCTGAAACCCAGGCAACATTCTAGTAAATCTCCTCTGTACTCTCTCTATTTGTTCACTTATGTTCTTTGTTCACTTATGCCTACGAACCATGTGACTAATGTTGTTTTATCAGTATAAAGATACATGTAATTTCTCTGTATAGTCAGTAGAGGTGTAGCAGCTTGCGAGTGTGCATCTGAGTGCACACTACTGGCTGTGTCCTATTTTCACCCGGGTGACAGAGTAAAAGTTTGTTCAACGAGACCTTTGACTCTTTGAATTATTATTCTACTCAAGTCTCACCAACTTTAACAGAACAGCATATGAACAGGCCCTTTGGCCCATAAAGTCCGTGCTGAACATGATGCCAAATTAATCTCATCTCCTCTGCCTGCAACGTGACCCGTACTGGAGCCTGGGGTCGAGGGGATCGGTGAGGAGAGAGGGGTGGGGGGGAACCGAGGCCGTCGTTCACCAACAACTGAGCTCAGCCGCCCGCTCATTTTCCACCAAAGTGTATCAGGTACAATGTTTGTTGTTCCAGGATGCAGACAGCTTCAAAGGCATTGCTGGCTATTTTTCCCAAAGAAGAGTGGGAAGAGATAAGTGACTGGGAAAATCTCCATTATAAGAACGTGAAGCGGAACTATGAAGCCATGCTTGCCATTGGTTTGGAGAAAATATTCTTCACCTTTTTTCCTCTTTGCCCTTTTCTCGTGATGCACGCTGACATGCGTTTTCTTCCCACATGAAATCTAAGTAGGTTTGTGCTTTCTGAGACCATATGGGTCAGGTCCAAACATTTCACTCCACTGGTTTACTTTGAGAATATGTCTGAGGATATTGGACATTCCTGTTCTTTGATAACATAACTTCTATTGGCTTCTGCTCTGTCTTTACCTCCATGTAATTAACACAACAGCATTTTCTGTGTTTCCTTCCTGGGACAGCATATTTAAGATTGGATTTTGGCCGTGGCTGGGAACATCTCCTGCCTTTCAACTGACTTTACTGATATACTTCACATTCTGTCTTCAGGTGATGAGTGGTCCACTGTTGTCCACTTCACTTTTGCTGCTGTGGTCGAGGTTTGTGAACTGGGCCAGAAAGGAGGAGAAACAGAATCTTGTTGCCTTCCAGCACCGGGGAAACATTCACTGTCATCCCTGCCCTCACTGCACTGTTGCATTTACCACAGTGGAGTTCCTTATACGGCACTTAAGAAGCTTCCAGACTCCTGAAGCTTCCAGACCAACGTCAGCTGGACAACCTTCTGCCTCCGGTGTGAACCCAGATTCACAATGTAAACGTGGGCAGAGTCCGTGTAAATGTTCACACTGTGGGAAGAACTTCACATGAGCAGGGACTCTCCACCTAGAGCAGCGGACCCACACCGGAGAGAGGCCGTACAAAAGCACAGTCTGGAAGAAGAGTTTCAGAGTCCAGCTCCCTCCATCGACACCAGAGGACCCACGGGGTCAAGAAAAGAGCGTTCACGTCGCGGCCCTGTGTTCACCAATCTTTCCACCACCACACACAAGTACAAGACAGACACCGTTGTGTGCAGATGCCGAGACGTGTGTTCAGCTCTGGTTGAACAACTTCTAATCTTGTGTGTGGACTCGATAAGAAGAAGACGCACACGGGATAGCGGCTGTAGGAAGAGTTTCACGGACTGCATGAATGTGCAGAATGTGGGAAGAGCTTCGCACGGGCAGGGACCCTCCACCAACACCAGTGGATCCACACTGGAGAGAGGCCGTACAAATGTTCAGACTGCAGGCAGAGCTTTATCAGAAAAAGGTCTTCCATTTTCAATGTTTTTACATTGAGTATTTACTTTGAGTATTTATTTACAATTTCTTTGTACAATTACTTTGAGTATTTATTTACATTTTCAAACTGTATTAATATTGGCCCTTGCTGTATTTCCCCCTTTATGATGATACTTTGTGTGGAGAGTCTGGGGTATAAGGGATGGGTCCCTGGTTTCCCACCCCCTGTGTGAATTGGGGACCAGGGACGGGTATCATTGCCGCATGTCCAACCCTCTCTAGACTGCATCTTCCCACTGGGTTAAACTGTCCCCACTGGGATATTCTGACTGTGCGGGATCGCTGGGATCGGGGCTGTTGTGATGCAGTCTGGTTATCGCACTGAGTTCATCAACACGGCGATTGATAAATCAACCACTTTTATTGTTGCCACAAGTCAGGAGTGACCCAAGGAGACTGTCATCCCTGCCCTCACTGCACTGTTGCATTTACCACACGGAGTTCCTTATACAACACTGAAGAAGGCATCCTGAAGCTTCCAGACCAACGTCAGCTGGACAACCTTCTGCCTCCGGTGTGAACCCAGATTCACAATGTAAACGTGGGCAGAGTCCATTCACACCATCTGACGGAAGGAGTGGAGTTGGGAAATCAGGTGATGTTCAAGCACGAACAAAGGAGAGACGGCATGAATGTGCAGAATGTGGGAAGTGTTTCACACGGGCAGGGACCCTCCACCAACACCAGCGGACCCACACCGGAGAGAGGCCGTGTAAATGTTCACACTGTGGGAAGAGCTTCGCATACTGAGGGGCCCTCCAGATCCACACGGATTCTCAGAGTTCATTATAACTCACAAATCTGGGACACTTGGGAGTTTGGTGCTGGATGGCAGATTTTCCAGGCTATTGCATGTTTTATTATTAGTCCACCTACATTGTTTAGTTTAGTTTAGAGAGCCCATCGAGTCTGCACTGACCAGCGATCCCCACATATTAACATTATCCTACACACACTAGGGACAAACTACAATTATACCAAGCCAATTAACCTATAAACCTGTACATCTTTGGAGTGTGAGAGGAAACTGAAGATCTCGGTGTAAACCCACTCAGGTCACGGGGAGAACGTACAAACTCCATACAGACAGCACCCATTCTCAGGATCGAACCTGGGTCTCTGGTGCTATAAGGCCACAACTCTACCGCTGCGCCACCGTGCCGCCCCAAATGAAGCCATTCCAATTGTTCCAACGAAGCCGACAAAATCTTGCGGAAGAGCACCACGTTTCAGTGTGGTGCAGCCCTTGAAGTTATCATTAATATGGGCAATTTCAGATAACCAGCCTTTCCATTTTGTATCAGAACTGGCCACATTATGTGACTGCATCAGTTCTGATGAACGGTCATTGATCTGAGAAGACATTTTTCAGAAGGTGTTTCAACATGGGGAAGAAAGGTCAGAGGGCTTTGGGCCAAACGTGGGCAAATAGGATCAGCTTAGAGGAGGCATCTTGGTCAGCATTGACAAGTTGGACTCAAGGGCCTGTTTCTACAGGAGCGTGAAACATGAACTATTTCTTTCTCCACAAGATGCTGCCCGACCGGCTGAGTATTTAGAGCATTTTCTGTCATTAATTCTTTGTTCCGTCTTTATCTTTAATCGTTGTCCAGCCCCGAGTTGACTTGTTTGAGGTGTACATCGTCCCCAGCTTACGGACACACTAAAGTACAGCCCGTACACATGAGCGAGTGTCTGGGAGACGGTGGGATGGATTTATCGGCTGCTGCGGGGCTGCAGGCATCTTCTGCCGTGTGGGAACTCTGTTCACGGACGCATGTTCCGCTTGGGAACGGTTCCCAGGAAGGGAACCCTGCCGTAACCGGGGCTACCGCCCTGCACCGTCTCCATAGCAACTTCTTGATGCATCTAATGAACGTCCCAGGCCATCTGTCTGCTTCCAACACAACACCACGTCTCATAGTCACAACTGGTTCTCTGACTTCCACAGTCTGCAAGTTTTAAACAACACAGTTTCAGCACAATCTCACCCTACACCCAATTAACACATGTTGTATGTAGGAAGGAACTGCAGATGCAGAGGTTTAAACTGAAAACAGACACAAAAAGCTGGAGTAACTCAGTGGGACAGACAGCATCTCTGGAGAAAAGGAATGGGTGACGTTTTGGGTCGAGACCCATCGCCAGACTGAGATTCAGGGGAAAGGGAGACGAGAGATATAGACGGTGATGGAGAGAGATATAGAACAAATGAATGATATAAATACAAAGTAACGATGATATAGGAAACTGGCCATTGTTAGCTGAGGGCTCGGTGAAAACGTGTTGTAGACAATGAGACTCAACAAGACAACTTTCAGATTAGTACAATGACTTGGGTGAGGGAGGGACGAAGAGAGAGGGGATGTAAGGGTTCAAGTTAGAGCAATCAATATTCATACTACTGGGGTGTAAGCTGCCCAAGCGAAATATGATATGCATCGAAGTCCCTCACCCTGAGCACAGGATCGCCCCAGGGTTGCGTCCTCAGCCCCCTATTGTACTCCCTGTACACACATGACTGTGTGGCTAAGTTCAGCTCCAACTCAATAATCAAGTTTGCTGATGACACAGGGTGGTGGGCCTGATCTCAGACAACGATGAGAAGGCCTACCGGGAGGAGGTGGCTGATCTGGCACTCTGGTGTCAGGACAACAGCCTCCTCTTGAACATCAAGAAAACTAAGGAGCTGATCGTGGACTTTAGGAGGGCACATCATCTGAGGACGTACACACCATTGAGGATAAATGGGAATACTGTGGATAGGGTGAGCTGTTTTAAATACCTGGGAGTCTACATCTCTGAGGATATGACATGGACATCACACGCCACAGCACTGGTGAGTAAGGCAAGGCAGCGCCTTTACCACCTCAGGCAATTGAGGAAATTCAGTGTCTCTGAGGATCCTCCAGTGCTTCTACTCAGCGGCTGTGGAAAGCATCTTGTCCGGAAATATTACAATCTGGTTTGGGAATTGCTCTGCCCAGGACAAGAAGGCTCTGCAGAGAGTAGTGCGTTCGGCTGAACGCACTATGGGAACTACACTCGCCCCCCTGCAGGAACTATACATCAGGAGGTGCAACTCCAGTGCCAATAAAATCATGGGAGACCACTTCCACCCTGGCAATGGACTGTTCCAGCTGCTACGGTCAGGCAAACGCCTCCGTTGCCTTGTTGTGAGAACGGAGAGGTTGAGAAGGAGTTTCTTCCCAGAGGCCATTAGGACTGTGGTCCTATCTCACCAGGGACTAACTTTTACTGTACCACTTCTGGGTGGGCGGTGCGACTCTTGTCAGCAGAGGCCTCTGCAGTCCGTCTGTCTTTTTATTGTTTTCTGTCTTGTTCTATGTAGTTTTTATTGTTTTTTTTGTCGGGGTATGTGTGTGGGGGTGGGGTGGGGTGGGGGAACTTTAAGGTCTTTACCCTGCATGGGAGACCCGACCTTTTCTTTGTCGGGTCTCCGTTGTCGTTGGGGCTGCAACGTGGAGCGGCCTCCAACAGGAATGACCTGGGGCTCCAGTCGCGGAGCTGCGGACCTACTCACCATCACGGGGCTGGCCGAGTCCGGAGCGGGTGGAGCTATGGTGGAGCGCTGACTCTGTCTTTGACTCTGACATGGGGGGGAGAGGGGAGTGCAGGGAAGAGATATGTTTAAGTTTTGCCTTCCATCACAGTGAGGAGGACTCACTGTGATGGATGTTTATGTGAATTGAATTGTGTTGGTGTGCGTCTTGGTTCTTTTTTTGTATGGCTGCAGAACAAATTTTGTTTGAACCTCATGTGAGGTTCAAATGACAAATAAAAGGTATTGTATTGTATTGTACTGCTTTTTTTAAAATTGCTGTTTTTTTCCCTTTTTCCTTCCGCCCACAATTTTTAATATGTAAAAGAATATGTTTGCAGTTTGTTTGGTTGTTTGTTTGTTTGTCTTTTTGCACAAAGTCCGCGAGCATTGCCACTTTTCATTTCACTGCACATCTCCTATGTGTATGTGATGAATATACTTGACTTGACTTGACTTGAGATGCTGTTCCTCCAATTTGGTGATTGCCTCAATCTGACAATGGAAGAGGCCCAGGACAGAAAGGTCAGAGTGGGAATGGGGAGGGAAATTAAAGTGTTTGGCAACCGGGAGATCAGGTTGGCCCAGGCACAAAAACATGGTGTACTTGCTTTATCTTTCTCATCGTATTATCAATCTTTACAACAATATTCCATTATTGGTGCGGTTTGCTAGCTGCACTGTGGCTGAGAGGAGGGCGCTGCAGTGAGTTATAAAAACTGACTGCACAAAGAGCATCACAAACGCTCAACTACCCTCCCTGGATGACATATACAGGGCCCGATGCTTGGGCCGGGCCACAAACATCAAGCAGGACACATCCCACCCTGCCAATCACCTTTTCACTCTGCTACCCTCTGGTAGACCGGTAGACTAAAAAATAGTTTCTACCAATGTGCGATAAAAGAACTTAATTCTAACAAACAATGGGGAAGCACAATATAAATCGGGGTGCAAGATAATGCGCAATATTAACCATATAACAATTACAGCACGGAAACAGGCCATCTCGACCCCTCTAGTCCGTGCCGAACACATAATCTCCCCTAGTCCCATATACCTGCGCTCAGACCATAACCCTCCATTCCTTTCCCATCCATATAACTATCCAATTTATTTTTAAATGATAAAAACGAACCTGCCTCCACCACCTTCACTGGAAGCTCATTCCACACAGCTACCACTCTCTGAGTAAAGAAGTTCCTCCTCATGTTACCCCTAAACTTCAGTCCCTTAATTCTCAAGTCATGTCCCCTTGTTTGAATCTTCCCTACTCTCAGTGGGAAAAGCTTTTCCACGTCAACTCTGTCTATCCCTCTCATCATTTTAAAAACCTCTATCAAGTCCCCCCTTAACCTTCTGCGCTCCAAAGAATAAAGCCCTAACTTGTTCAACCTTTCTCTGTAACTTAGTTGCTGAAACCCAGGCAACATTCTAGTAAATCTCCTCTGTACTCTCTCTATTTTGTTGACATCCTTCCTATAATTAGGCGACCAAAATTGTACACCATACTCCAGAATTGGCCTCACCAATGCCTTGTACAATTTTAACATTACATCCCAACTTCTATACTCAATGCTCTGATTTATAAAGGCCAGCACACCAAAAGCTTTCTTTACCACCCTATCTACATGAGATTCCACTTTCATGGAACTGTGCACAGTTATTCCCAGATCCCTCTGTTCACCTACATTCTTCAATTCCCTACCATTTACCATGTACGTCCTATTTTGATTTGTCCTGCCAAGATGTAGCACCTCACACTTATCAGCATTAAACTCCATCTGCCATCTTTCAGCCCACTCTTCCAACTGGCATAAATCTCTCTGTAGACTTTGAAACTCTTCTTCATTACCCGCAACCCCACCTATCTTAGTATCATCTGCATACTTACTAATCCAATTTACCACACCATCGTCCAGATCATTGATGTACATGACAAACAACAGTGGACCCAACACAGATCCCTGTGGCACCCCACTCGTCACTGGCCTCCAACCTGACAAACAACCATCCACCATTACTCTCTGGCATCTCCCATTCAGCCACTGTTGAATCCATCTTGCTACTCCACCATTAATACCCAACCATTGAACCTTCTTAACCAACCTTCCATGAGGAACCTTGTCAAAGGCCTTACTGAAGTCCATATACACAACATCCACTGCTTTACCCTCATCAATTTCCCGAGTAACATCTTCAAAAAATTCAAGAAGATTAGTTAAACATGACCTTCCAGGCACAAATCCATGTTGACTGTTCCTAATCAGACCCTGTTTATCCAGATGCTTATATATATTATCTCTAAGTATTCTTTCCATTAATTTGCCCACCACTGACGTCAAACTAATAGGTCTATAATTGCTAGGTTTACTCTTAGACCCCTTTTTAAACAATGGAACAACATGCGCAGTACGCAAATCCTCCGGCACTATTCCCGTTTCTAATGACATTTGAAATATTTCTGCCATAGCCCCTGCTATTTCTACACTAACTTCCCTCAATGTCCTAGGGAATATCCTGTCCGGACCTGGAGACTTATCCACTTTTATATTTCTCAAAAGTGTCAGTACTTCCTCTTCTTTGATCCTCATAGTTTCCATAGCTACTCTACTTGTTTCCCTTACCTCACATAATTCAATATCCTTCTCCTTGGTGAATACCGAAGAAAAGAAACTGTTCAATATCTCCCCCATCTCTTTTGGCTCTGCAGATAGTTGGCCACTCTGACTCTCTAATGGACCAATTTTATCCCTAGTTATCCTTTTGCTATTAATATAGCGGTAGAAACCCTTCGGATTTACTTTTACCTTACTTGCCAAAGCAACCTCATATCTTCTTTTAGCTTTTCTAATTTCTTTCTTAAGATTCTTTTTACATTCTTTATACTCCTCAAGCACCTCATTTACTCCATGCTGCCTATAACTATTGTAGATATCCCTCTTTTTCCGAACCAAGTGTCCAATTTCCCTTGAAAACCATGGCTCTTTACAATTTTTACGATTTCCTTTCAACCGAACAGGGACATAAAGATTCTGTACTCTTAAAATTTAACCTTTAAATGTACTCCATTTCTCTTCCACATCTTTCCCATAAAACAAACTGTCCCAATTTACTCCTTTTAAATCCTTTCGCATCTCCTCAAAGTTAGCCTTTCTCCAATCAAAAATCTCAACCCTAGGTCCAGTGTTGTCCCTCTCCATAATTATATTGAAACTAATGGTATTGTGATCACTGGACCCGAACTGTTCCCCAACGCATACCTCTGCCACCTGACCCATCTCATTTCCTAACAGGAGGTCCAGTACCGCCCCTTCTCTAGTAGGCACTTCTATGTATTGTTGCAAAAAACTATCCTGCACACATTTTACAAACTCCAACCCATCCAGCCCATTTACAGAATGTGTTTCCCAGTCTATGTGTGGAAAATTGAAATCTCCCACAATCACTACCTTGTGCTTACTACTAATATCTGCAATCTCCTTACATATTTGCTCTTCCAATTCTCGCTCCCCATTTGGCGGTCTATAATACACCCCTATAAGTGTTGCTACCCCTTTCCCATTTCTCAGTTCCACCCAAATAGCCTCCCTAGACGAGCCCTCTAATCTATCCTGCCAAAGCACTGCTGTAATATCTTCCCTGATAAGCAATGCAACACCTCCACCTCTTGCCCCTCCAATTCTATCACACCTGAAGCAACGAAATCCTGGAATATTTAGTTTCCAATCACAGCCCTCCTGCAACCATGTTTCACTGATCGCCACAACATCATACTTCCAGGTGTCAATCCAGGCTCTAAGTTCATCCACTTTTCTTACAATGCTCCTAGCATTAAAATATACACATTTAAGAAACCCACCCTCTCTTATTCTCTGATTTTTTTCTTTTTCTTCTCTCTCCCCTACATTTTGGGTCAGAGTGCTACCATTCTCTGCCCCCTGCTTCACACACTGACTGCTAGCTTTCCCAATTTGAGTCCCTCCCCCCAACCATACTAGTTTAAAGTCTCCCCAGTAGCCTTTGCAAATCTTCCCGCCAGGATATTGGTCCCCCTTGAGTTCAAGTGCAACCCGTCCTTTCTGTACAGGTCGCACCTTCCCCAAAAGAGGTCCCAATGATCCAGAAACTTGAATCCATACCCACTGCACCAGTCCCTCATCCACGCATTTATCCTCCACCTCGCTCCATTCCTACTCTCACTGTCGCGTGGCACAGGCAGTAATCCTGAGATTGTTACCTTTCCAGTCCTTCTCCTTAACTCTCTACCTAACTCCCTAAATTCTTCTTTCAGGACCTCTTCTCTTTTTTTACCTATGTCGTTGGTACCTATATGCACCACAACCTCAGGCTCCTCTCCCTCCCATTTCAGGATTTCTTGGACACGGTCAGACACATCCCTGACCCTGGCACCAGGGAGGCAAACTACCATCCGGGACTCCTGTCTGCGTCCACAGAATCGCCTATCCGACCCCCTGACTATAGAGTCCCCTATTACAATTGCCCTCCCCTTCTTTTCCTTACCCTTCTGAGCAACCGGACCGGTCTTTGTGCCAGAGGCCCGGCCGCTGTCGCTACCCCCAGGTAGGCTGTCTCCCCCACCCTTACTCAAACATGAGTACCTATTTTCAAGGTGTACAGCCACCGGGGTACTCACCAGTCCCTGCCTCTGCCCATTGCCCTTCCTAACTGTGACCCAGTTTTCTGTCTCCCGTGGTCTTGGAGTGACCACCTCCCTGTAACTCCTTTCTATGACCTCCTCGCTCTCCCTGAGCAGACAGAGGTCATCGAGTTGCTGCTCCAGGTTCCTAACGCGGTCCCTTAGAAGCCCCATCTCGACGCACCTGGCGCAGATGTGGACGTCTGGAGAGCACTCAGACTCCATGACCTCCCACATCTGACATCCAGAACAGTAAACTGCCCTGGCCCTCATTTCTCCCCCTTATCCAAATACAATAAAGCCTTACAATTACAATACAAATACAATACAAGCCAATCAGCTGCTTCCTCTGATCCTCGTCCACCAATCAGAGGCTTCCACCAATCAGAGGCTTCCACCAGAATCCTTCTCTGGAAGTGAGATGGAACGTTACAGATTTGGGTACACTTACAGCTGCAGGTAAGTCCTCCTCTCGCCAACGGCTCCCCTGGCCTCTGTAGAAGCAAACCCCGCGCTGTATTTATACTTACAGCTGCAGGTAAGTCCTCCTCTCGCCAACGGCTCCCCTGGCCTCTGTAGAAGCAAACCCCGCGCTGTATTTATACTTACAGCTGCAGGTAAGTCCTCCTCTCGCCAACGGCTCCCCTGGCCTCTGTAGAAGCAAACCCCGCGCTGTATTTATACTTACAGCTGCAGGTAAGTCCTCCTCTCGCCAACGGCTCCCCTGGCCTCTGTAGAAGCAAACCCCGCGCTGTATTTATACTTACAGCTGCAGGTAAGTCCTCCTCTCGCCAACGGCTCCCCTGGCCTCTGTAGAAGCAAACCCCGCGCTGTATTTATACTTACAGCTGCAGGTAAGTCCTCCTCTCGCCAACGGCTCCCCTGGCCTCTGTAGAAGCAAACCCCGCGCTGTATTTATACTTACAGCTGCAGGTAAGTCCTCCTCTCGCCAACGGCTCCCCTGGCCTCTGTAGAAGCAAACCCCGCGCTGTATTTATACTTACAGCTGCAGGTAAGTCCTCCTCTCGCCAACGGCTCCCCTGGCCTCTGTAGAAGCAAACCCCGCGCTGTATTTATACTTACAGCTGCAGGTAAGTCCTCCTCTCGCCAACGGCTCCCCGGGCCTCTGTAGAAGCAAACCCCGCGCTGTATTTATACTTACAGCTGCAGGTAAGTCCTCCTCTCGCCAACGGCTCCCCGGGCCTCTGTAGAAGCAAACCCCGCGCTGTATTTATACTTACAGCTGCAGGTAAGTCCTCCTCTCGCCAACGGCTCCCCGGGCCTCTGTAGAAGCAAACCCCGCGCTGTATTTATACTTACAGCTGCAGGTAAGTCCTCCTCTCGCCAACGGCTCCCCGGGCCTCTGTAGAAGCAAACCCCGCGCTGTATTTATACTTACAGCTGCAGGTAAGTCCTCCTCTCGCCAACGGCTCCCCGGGCCTCTGTAGAAGCAAACCCCGCGCTGTATTTATACTTACAGCTGCAGGTAAGTCCTCCTCTCGCCAACGGCTCCCCTGGCCTCTGTAGAAGCAAACCCCGCGCTGTATTTATACTTACAGCTGCAGGTAAGTCCTCCTCTCGCCAACGGCTCCCCTGGCCTCTGTAGAAGCAAACCCCGCGCTGTATTTATACTTACAGCTGCAGGTAAGTCCTCCTCTCGCCAACGGCTCCCCTGGCCTCTGTAGAAGCAAACCCCGCGCTGTATTTATACTTACAGCTGCAGGTAAGTCCTCCTCTCGCCAACGGCTCCCCGGGCCTCTGTAGAAGCAAACCCCGCGCTGTATTTATACTTACAGCTGCAGGTAAGTCCTCCTCTCGCCAACGGCTCCCCGGGCCTCTGTAGAAGCAAACCCCGCGCTGTATTTATACTTACAGCTGCAGGTAAGTCCTCCTCTCGCCAACGGCTCCCCGGGCCTCTGTAGAAGCAAACCCCGCGCTGTATTTATACTTACAGCTGCAGGTAAGTCCTCCTCTCGCCAACGGCTCCCCTGGCCTCTGTAGAAGCAAACCCCGCGCTGTATTTATACTTACAGCTGCAGGTAAGTCCTCCTCTCGCCAACGGCTCCCCGGGCCTCTGTAGAAGCAAACCCCGCGCTGTATTTATACTTACAGCTGCAGGTAAGTCCTCCTCTCGCCAACGGCTCCCCTGGCCTCTGTAGAAGCAAACCCCGCGCTGTATTTATACTTACAGCTGCAGGTAAGTCCTCCTCTCGCCAACGGCTCCCCTGGCCTCTGTAGAAGCAAACCCCGCGCTGTATTTATACTTACAGCTGCAGGTAAGTCCTCCTCTCGCCAACGGCTCCCCTCTTTTAAAATATTTTTAATACCTATTTATTATTATTTTTTACTGATAAGTGTATATGTGAGTCAATGGCTGTTGTGTTTGTTCTTTTTAAACCGAAGGAGATACAATGGAATTTTGTTGCACAGTATTGTGCAATGACAATAAACGTATTCTATTCTATTCTATTTATTAGAGCAACAACAAACACAGCGCAGGAACAGGCCCTTCGGCCCACAATGTCTATGCCGAACATGATGCCAAATTGAACATGATTCATATCCCTCCAATCCCAGCATATCCATGTACCTTTCCAAAAGCCTCTTAAACACGACTATTATATCTGCTTCCATCACCAGCCCTGGCAGTGTGTTCCAGGCACCCACCACTCTGTGGAATAAAAATCATTCCCCGCACATCTCCTTTAAACTTGTCTCTGTGTTTATTCTAACATTCCTAAAGGTTACAGAGCCTTACCCCTCCCCCCCCCCCCCCTTAGACAGTCAGACCACCAGTCATTGTTGTTAATCCCAGCCTACATCCCCATCAGTAGAAAGCAGAAACCCACTACCAGGATCATTAAAACTTGGGCAGAGGATGCAACCTTACAACTGCAGGACTGCTTTCAGAGCACAGACTGGAGTCTATTTTATAACCAGGACCTAGAAGAGTCCGCTGCAGCAGTACTCTTCTACATCAGGTGTTGTGTGGAATGTGTCACCATCAAAAAGTGCATCCGTGTCTTTCCGAACAGGAAACCATGGATGACTACGGAGGTCCAGCGTCTTCTGAAGGAGCGGGACTTGGCCCACAAATCTGGCAACAAAGAACTGTACAGCGCTGCCAGACACAACCTTAAGCGGGGCATTAAATCAGCTAAAATGTCCTACAAGGAGAAGATCGAGGACTATTTCACCTCCAGGGATACAGCACGCATGTGGCAGGGAATACATCACCTAACAAACCTCAGGGGCAGCAGGGACCCACCGACAGCTGCAAATACATCGCTGGCAGAGGAGCTCAACCACTTTTTTGCCCGTTTCGAGAGAGGTCCGAATGAAAGAACCTCTCTCCAACTGGACCCTGCTGACCAGCCACTTACACACCAGTTAGAGGAGGTAAAGCGGGCCCTGAGAACTGTTAATGCTAGTAAGGCTGCTGGCCCGGATGAGATCCCAGGCAGGGTGCTCCGGGACTGTGCTCACCAGCTCGCTGGGGTATTCACAGACATTTTTAACCTTTCCCTAGCACACTCCTCCGTGCCAGCGTGCCTGAAAACCACCACTATCATCCCGGTGCCCAAGCAGACAATCATCAACTCCCTCAATGACTACAGGCCCGTTGCTCTTACATCTGTAGTCTCCAAGTGCTTTGAAAGGCTGGTCCTAGGTCACCTTAAATTATCTCTCCCCCCCTCACTCGACCCACACCAGTATGCATATAGGGCTAATAGATCTACAGAGGATGCCATAAACACTGTCCTCCATGCTGCACTACAACACCTAGAGGAGAAGGGGTCATATGTCAGGATGCTTTTTGTTGATTACAGCTCAGCTTTTAATACAATCATACCCAGCAAGCTGATCACAAAAATGCTAGGCCTTGGCCTCAGCAGTCAACTGTGTCGGTGGATATTGGACTTTCTCAGTGAACGCCCACAGACGGTGAGACTTGGACCCTACACCTCGACATCCCTGACCCTCAGCACAGGAGCACCGCAGGGCTGTGTGCTCAAACCGCTCCTCTACGCCCTATACACACATGACTGCTTGCCCCATCACCCCGCAAATAGGATCATAAAATTTGCGGACGATACAACCGTGGTGGGGCTCATCTCAATGGGAACGAGGTCCCTATAGAGGAGGTGCACAGACTTTCTGAGTGGTGTGCTCACAACAATCTCTCTCTGAACACTAAAAAGACAAAGGAGATCATCAGTTATTTCAGGCGACATAGAGCGGAGCTCAGGCCACTGGAGATAGGGGGCGAGGAGGTGGAGAGGGTGCCTAGTTTTAAATTTCTGGGGATCAACATCAGTGAGGATCTTAAATGGTCTGTGAACTCTGCTGTAGTTGTAAAAAAGGCGCAACAGAGACTTTACTTCCTCAGAACACTGAGGAAGGCCCATCTGTCTGCTAAACTGCTGGAGTCTTTCTACCGCTGTTCGGTAGAAAGCATACTGACTTACTGCATAACTCCCTGGTTTGGGAACTGTTTAGCAGCTGACAGAGCAGCTCTCCAGAGGGTGATAAAAACTGCCCAGGGTATCATTGGACTCCCCCTTCCCCCTCTGGAGGACATTTACCACTCCAGATGCCGCAGCAGGACCTGTAATATCGTGAAAGACATTACACATCCTTGTCACCACCTTTTCACACTGCTGCCCTCAGAAAAAAGTTGCAGGTCGCTAAAGTCACGCACTGCCAGACTCAAGAACAGCATTTACCCATCAGCAATCTTGGAACTGAACTCTGTCTCGGGAGCGGGTTATGGGGAAGGAGGGGGGGTGGGAGACAGTGTTAATTTATGTAAATGTGAATCCATGGGTGGGTTTGGGGAGGGAGGGAGTGTAAAAAGTATGAGTATGTGAATGTTTGAAATTCTTTTAAATGGAGAGACACAGTAATCTCGTTGTATGTGCGGGGCTTGCGTTTACAGCGCGGGGCTTGCGTTTACAGAGGCCCGGGGAGCCGTTGGTGAGAGGAGGAGTTGCCTGGAGCTGTAAGTATAAAAACAGCGCGGGGCTTGCGTTTACAGAGGCCCGGGGAGCCGTTGGTGAGAGGAGGAGTTGCCTGGAGCTGTAAGTGTACCCAAATCTGTAACGTTCCATCTCACTTCCAGAGAAGGATTCTGGTGGAAGCCTCTGATTGGTGGAAGAGGATCAGAGGAAGCAGCTGATTGGCTTGTATCCCGGGTAAAGCTTTATTGTATTCGGATAAGGGGGAGAATGAGGGCCAGGGCAGTTTACTGTTCTGGATGTCAGATGTGGGAGGTCATGGAGTCTGAGTGCTCTCCAGACGTCCACATCTGCGCCAGGTGCGTCGAGATGGGGCTCCTAAGGGACCGCGTTAGGAACCTGGAGCAGCAACTCGATGACCTCTGTCTGCTCAGGGAGAACGAGGAGGTCATAGAAAGGAGTTACAGGGAGGTGGTCACTCCAAGACCACGGGAGACAGAAAACTGGGTCACAGTTAGGAAGGGCAATGGGCAGAGGCAGGGACTAGTGAGTACCCCGGTGGCTGTACACCTTGAAAATAAGTACTCATGTTTGAGTAAGGGTGGGGGAGACAGCCTACCTGGGGGCAGCGACAGCGGCCGGGCCTCTGGCACAGAGACCGGTCCTGTTGCTCAGAAGGGTAAGGAAAAGAAGAGGAGGGCAATTGTAATAGGGGACTATAGTCAGGGGGTCGGATAGGCGATTCTGTGGACGCAGACAGGAGTCCCGGATGGTAGTTTGCCTCCCTGGTGCCAGGGTCAGGGATGTGTCTGAACGTGTCCAAGAAATCCTGAAATGGGAGGGAGAGGAGCCTGAGGTTGTGGTGCATATAGGTACCAACGACATAGGTAAAAAAAAGAGAAGAGGTCCTGAAAGAAGAATTTAGGGAGTTAGGTAGAGAGTTAAGGAGAAGGACTGGAAAGGTAACAATCTCAGGATTACTGCCTGTGCCACGCGACAGTGAGAGTAGGAATGGAGCGAGGTGGAGGATAAATGCGTGGATGAGAGACTGGTGCAGTGGGTATGGATTCAAGTTTCTGGATCATTGGGACCTCTTTTGGGAAAGGTGCGACCTGTACAGAAAGGACGGGTTGCACTTGAACTCAAGGGGGACCAATATCCTGGCGGGGAGATTTGCAAAGGCTACTGGGGAGACTTTAAACTAGTATGGTTGGGGGGAGGGACTCAAATTGGGAAAGCTAGCAGTCAGTGTGTGAAGCAGGGGGCAGAGAATGGTAGCACTCTGACCCAAAATGTAGGGGAGAGAGAAGAAAAAGAAAATAATCAGAGAATAAGAGAGGGTGGGTTTCTTAAATGTGTATATTTTAATGCTAGGAGCATTGTAAGAAAAGTGGATGAACTTAGAGCCTGGATTGACACCTGGAAGTATGATGTTGTGGCGATCAGTGAAACATGGTTGCAGGAGGGCTGTGATTGGAAACTAAATATTCCAGGATTTCATTGCTTCAGGTGTGATAGAATTGGAGGGGCAAGAGGTGGAGGTGTTGCATTGCTTATCAGGGAAGATATTACAGCAGTGCTGTGGCAGGATAGATTAGAGGGCTCGTCTAGGGAGGCTATTTGGGTGGAACTGAGAAATGGGAAAGGGGTAGCAACACTTATAGGGGTGTATTATAGACCGCCAAATGGGGAGCGAGAATTGGAAGAGCAAATATGTAAGGAGATTGCAGATATTAGTAGTAAGCACAAGGTAGTGATTGTGGGAGATTTCAATTTTCCACACATAGACTGGGAAACACATTCTGTAAATGGGCTGGATGGGTTGGAGTTTGTAAAATGTGTGCAGGATAGTTTTTTGCAACAATACATAGAAGTACCTACTAGAGAAGGGGCGGTACTGGACCTCCTGTTAGGAAATGAGATGGGTCAGGTGGCAGAGGTAAGCGTTGGGGAACAGTTCGGGTCCAGTGATCACAATACCATTAGTTTCAATATAATTATGGAGAGGGACAAAACTGGACCTAGGGTTGAGATTTTTGATCGGAGAAAGGCTAACTTTGAGGAGATGCGAAAGGATTTAAAAGGAGTAAATTGGGACAGTTTGTTTTATGGGAAAGATGTGGAAGAGAAATGGAGTACATTTAAAGGTACAGAATCTTTATGTCCCTGTTCGGTTGAAAGGAAATCGTAAAAATTGTAAAGAGCCATGGTTTTCAAGGGAAATAGGACACTTGGTTCGGAAAAAGAGGGAGATCTACAATAGTTATAGGCAGCATGGAGTAAATGAGGTGCTTGAGGAGTATAAAGAATGTAAAAAGAATCTTAAGAAAGAAATTAGAAAAGCTAAAAGAAGATATGAGGTTGCTTTGGCAAGGTAAAAGTAAATCCGAAGGGTTTCTACCGCTATATTAATAGCAAAAGGATAACGAGGGATAAAATTGGTCCATTAGAGAGTCAGAGTGGCCAACTATCTGCAGAGCCAAAAGAGATGGGGGAGATATTGAACAGTTTCTTTTCTTCGGTATTCACCAAGGAGAAGGATATTGAATTATGTGAGGTAAGGGAAACAAGTAGAGTAGCTATGGAAACTATGAGGATCAAAGAAGAGGAAGTACTGACACTTTTGAGAAATATAAAAGTGGATAAGTCTCCAGGTCCGGACAGGATATTCCCTAGGACATTGAGGGAAGTTAGTGTAGAAATAGCAGGGGCTATGGCAGAAATATTTCAAATGTCATTAGAAACGGGAATAGTGCCGGAGGATTGGCGTACTGCGCATGTTGTTCCATTGTTTAAAAAGGGGTCTAAGAGTAACCTAGCAATTATAGACCTGTTAGTTTGACGTCAGTGGTGGGCAAATTAATGGAAAGAATACTTAGAGATAATATATATAAGCATCTGGATAAACAGGGTCTGATTAGGAACAGTCAACATGGATTTGTGCCTGGAAGGTCATGTTTAACTAATCTTCTTGAATTTTTTGAAGATGTTACTCGGGAAATTGATGAGGGTAAAGCAGTGGATGTTGTGTATGTGGACTTCAGTAAGGCCTTTCACAAGGTTCCTCATGGAAGGTTGGTTAAGAAGGTTCAATGGTTGGGTATTAATGGTGGAGTAGCAAGATGGATTCAACAGTGGCTGAATGGGAGATGCCAGAGAGTAATGGTGGATGGTTGTTGGTCAGGTTGGAGGCCAGTGACGAGTGGGGTGCCACAGGGATCTGTGTTGGGTCCACTGTTGTTTGTCATGTACATCAATGATCTGGACGATGGCGTGGTAAATTGGATTAGTAAGTATGCAGATGATACTAAGATAGGTGGGGTTGCGGGTAATGAAGTAGAGTTTCAAAGTCTACAGAGAGATTTATGCCAGTTGGAAGAGTGGGCTGAAAGATGGCAGATGGAGTTTAATGCTGATAAGTGTGAGGTGCTACATCTTGGCAGGACAAATCAAAATAGGACATACATGGTAAATGGTAGGGAATTGAAGAATGTAGGTGAACAGAGGGATCTGGGAATAACTGTGCACAGTTCCCTGAAAGTGGAATCTCATGTAGATAGGGTGGTAAAGAAAGCTTTTGGTGTGCTGGCCTTTATAAATCAGAGCATTGAGTATAGAAGTTGGGATGTAATGTTAAAATTGTACAAGGCATTGGTGAGGCCAATTCTGGAGTATGGTGTACAATTTTGGTAGCCTAATTATAGGAAGGATGTCAACAAAATAGAGAGAGTACAGAGGAGATTTACTAGAATGTTGCCTGGGTTTCAGCAACTAAGTTACAGAGAAAGGTTGAACAAGTTAGGGCTTTATTCTTTGGAGCGCAGAAGGTTAAGGAGGGACTTGATAGAGGTTTTTAAAATGATGAGAGGGATAGACAGAGTTGACGTGGAAAAGCTTTTCCCACTGAGAGTAGGGAAGATTCAAACAAGGGGACATGACTTGAGAATTAAGGGACTGAAGTTTAGGGGTAACATGAGGGGGAACTTCTTTACTCAGAGAGTGGTAGCTGTGTGGAATGAGCTTCCAGTGAAGGTGGTGGAGGCAGGTTCGTTTTATCATTTAAAAATAAATTGGATAGTTATATGGATGGGAAAGGAATGGAGGGTTATGGTCTGAGCGCAGGTATATGGGACTAGGGGTGATTATGTGTTCGGCACGGACTAGAAGGGTCGAGATGGCCTGTTTCCGTGCTGTAATTGTTATATGGTTATTATATGGTTATATGTGACACATGCAATGACAATAAAGCATTCTGATTCTGATTCTGATTCTCTTTTTTACCCTCCGGTCATTGAAATTTCCACCTTTGAGAACGGGATTCTCAGTGACACCAGTGATATTTTAAACATTGAAATATTTTAATGTTCACTTAAGCTGCCTCATATTCACCCCGCTGACTAACGCATGAAAAACTGGTTCAAGCATTAAGGAGAAACCTTCCAGCAGATTATCAGTGACACATTGCATTGCATATTGTAAAAAATAGATTTATTACAAAACTTTCTTTATACTGTTGGATTAATTTCAGGAAAATTACTTTTCCTAACGTGCTGCTTTCAGCGAACTTCCTGTTCAGAGCAGATAAAATAGGGCGGTACTAGCTACAGAGACCCGGGTTCGATCCTGACTACGGGTGCTGTCTGTACGGAGTTTGTACGTTCTCCCCGTGACCTTGGCCAAAGGCTTGGATAGAGTGGATGTGGAGAGGATGTTTCCACTAGTGGGAGAGTGTAGGACTAGAGGTTATAGCCTTAGTATTACAGGATGTTCCATGAGGAAAGAGATGAGAAGAAATTTATTTAGTCAGTGGGTGGTGATTCTGTGGAATTCTTTGCCACAGACGGAGGCCAAGTCAGTGGACATTTTTAAACCAGAGACAGATTCATGAATAATACGGGTGTCAGGGGTTATGGGGAAAAGCAGGAGAATGAGGTTAGGAGGGATAGATCAGCCATGATTGAATGGCGGAGTAAACTAGATGGGCCGAATTGACCTAATTCTTCTCCTATCACATGACCTGCGTGTGTTTCCCCCGAGATCTTCTGTTTCCTCCCCCACTCAAACGTACAGGTTTGTAGGTAAATTGTCCCTAGTGTGTGTGGGATAGTGTTAGTGTGTGGGGATCACTGGGCGGTGTGGACTCGGTGGGCTGAAGGGCCTGTTTCCGTGCTGTATCTCTAAACTAAACTAAAATGGAGTCCCATCCCGAGTAGGCAGAACCTTCCCATTGAAACACTTACTAGTTACTTGAATCCCAGTAGATTACGACACCACGTATCTGATCTCCTTTGATTCATTGTTGGCCGGTCACAACATCAAAATCAACGTGAAAGCAAAGAACCGCAGATGCTGAAAATCTGAAATAAAAATGGAAGAAAATTCAAAAAACATCCTTAACTTCCATCTAGGGTCCAGACTCTTTGAAGCTGTGACTCGCAGCTTAAAACTTTTCACAGAAAGAGGCCAAGCAGGCCTTGCAAATGCAAATATCCTCCACTTTGTGATATTCTCTAATTTGGCCAATAATAACAGAACAAGGAACTGCAGACCAGACTATACTAATAGAACAAAACGGACGTGGATGAGATTAAATTCACCCAGAGGGTGGTTGCAATCTGGGACATGCTGCCCGAGGAGATGGTGGAGGCTTGAACTTTCCCTGCAGCTGCAGGAGATGCTCCACTGCATGAGATGCTCCACTGCAGGAGATGCTTCGCTGCAGGAGGGGCTTCAATGCAGGAACCTGCTCCACTGCAGCATCTGCTCCCCTGCAATATCTGGTCCATTGTAATAGCAGCAGCTCAATTGTAATGCCTTATTTTTAATGCCACTTGTGATGAAATGAGCACACCCAGCAGACGTGTGATTAGTTCCAGATTATTGGCAGCAGGATATGTAGTTTTGCTTCCAATTACTATTTCAATAGACAATAGACAATAGATGCAGGAGTAGGCCATTCGGCCCTTCGAACCTGCACCGCCATTCAATGTGATCATGGCTGATCATCCCCCATCAGTACCCCGTTCCTGCCTTCTCCCCATATCCCCTGGCTATTTTTAAAAGCCCTATCTGGCTCTCTCTTGAAAGCATCCAGAGAACCTGCCTCCACCGCCCCCTGAGGCAGAGAATTCCACAGGCTCACCACTCTCTGTGAGAAAAAGTGTTCCCTAGTCTCCATTCTAAATGGCTTACTCCTTATTCTTAAACTGTGGCCCCTGGTTCTGGACTCCCCCAACATCGGGAACATGTTTCCTGCCTCTAGCGTGTCCAAGCCCTTAACAATCTTATGTTTCAATGAGATCCCCTCTTATCCTTCTAAACTCCAGAATTTACAAGCCCAGCTGCTCCATTCTCTCAGCATATGACAGTCCCGCCATCCCGGGAATTAACCTTGTAAACCTACGCTGCACTCTTTCAATAGCAAGAATGTCCTTCCTCAAATTAGGGGACCAAAACTGCACACAATACTCCAGGTATGATCTCACTAGGGTTCTGTACAACTGCAGAAGGACCTCTTTGCTCCTATATTGGATCCCTCTTGTTATAAAGGCCAACATGTCATTCGCTTTCTTCACTGCCTGCTGTACCTGCATGCTACTTTCATAGACTGATGTACAAGGACCCCCAGATCCCGTTGTACTTCCCCTTTCGCCATTTAGATAGTAATCTGCCTTCCCGTTTTTCCTACCAAAGTGGATAACCTCACATTTATCTGCATTAAACTTAATCTGCCCAATCCCCCAACCTGTCCAAGTCACCCTGCATTCTCATAGCATCCTCCTCATAGTTCACACTACCACCCAGCTTTGTGTCATCTGCAAATTTGCTAATGTTACTTTGAATCCCTTCATCCAAATCGAATTGAATCCTTTATTTGTCATTCAGACCTTTCGGTCTGAACGAAATGCTGTTGCCTGCAGCCATACATGTAATAATAACAAAACACAATAAACACAAATTAACATCCACCACAGTGAGTTCACCAAACACCTCCTCACTGTGATGGAGGCAAAAGTCTTAGAGTTACTGTCTCTTCCCTCCTCTTCTCCCTCTGCGCCGAGGCGATACCCCACCGGGCGATGGCATCAGTCCCGCGGTTCAAGCTCCGCGGCCCGGGGGTGGTCGAAGCTGCCCGCAGCTGTTGCAACGGGTGCTCCGGAAAACAGGCACCAGCCTGTGACCTGCGAGCTCCCGACATTGTCCTCCACTGGCCCGCGGCCGAGCCCCGGATCCAGGTCGCCGCCGCCAGAACGCCGCCTCAGCCGCCGTAGCACCGTCTCCGCCCCGCACCGGGCCGCCCACAAGGCAGCGTCTCAGCCCCGCACCGGGCTGCCCCCACGAGAGCACCTTCCAGCCGGGAGCCGGTCCGCCCACACGGCAGCGTCTCAGCCCCGCACCGGGCAGCTCACACGGGAGCGCCTTCCAGCCGGTAGCCGTGCCGCTCACACAGGAGTGTCTCAGCCCCGCGCCGTCCGCCCTCACTGGAGCGCCGAGTCGTGCCGCTACCCGGACGTCGCCACAGCTTGAAGACGGCCAGCCTCGCGTTGGTGAGTCCTGGCTGGCTCTACCTCCGGACCCTCGAGGTCGGTCGCAGTTTGGAGGCCGCCAGCTCCGCCATTAGGCCTCAGCGCAGACGGGGGAAGAGAAGGGGGATACGACAAAAAGTCGCATTCCCACGAAGGGAGAGACAGAAAGCTCTGTTTCACCCTCCCCCCACACACATAACACCACCTAATAACCAAAACAATTACTAAACTAGACAAAAAAAAACAACACAAAAAGTAAAAACAGACAGACTGCAGGCGAGCCGCAGCTGTATCACAGCGCCGCCACTTCCGGATGTATATTGTAAATAGCTGCTGTCCCAGCACCGAGCCTTGCGGTACCCCACTAGTCACTGCCTGCCTTTCTGAAAGGGACCCGTTAATCCCTACTCTCTGTTTCCTGGCTGCCAATCACTTCTCTATCCATGTCAGCACTCCACCCCCAATGCCATGTACCCTAATTTTGCCCATTAATCTCCTATGTGGGACCTTATCAAATGCTTTCTGAAGTGCCGGAGCAGCAACAGAAAAGGCTCTATCCCCTCTGAGCTTCCGCTTAGGCCGTGGTACCTCAAGGAGCAGCTGATCAGCTGACCTGCGGCACCGGGCAGGAGCATATAGGTGGAGCAGCTCAGAGAGGTAAGGCGGGGCGAGCCCATTCAACGATTTGAAAACAAATAAAAGAATTTTAAAATGAACTCGAAAATGCACTGGGAGCCAGTGAAGGGAGGCCAAAATTGGCGTAATGTGCTCCCTCTTTCGAGTTCCGGTCAAAAGGCGAGCGGCAGCATTTTGAACCAGCTGGAGATGAGCCAATGAAGCTCGTGCGACTCCAGAGTAGAGTGCGTTACAGTAATTCAGCCTAGATGTAATAAAGGCATGGATTACTGTTTCAAAATGCTGCCGCACGAGGATGGGCCTCACCTTTGCCAGCTTCCTTAGGTGAAAGAAGCTGGACTTAACCACAATATTTGTTTATCTAGTTTAAAATCACCGTCCATCCTATAACCCAGGTTTAAAACTGTTGGCTTTACGGACAATGCCAGTGGACCCAAGTCAACAAAGGGAGGTTCACGGCAGCCATTGGGGCCAAACAAAATCACCTCTGTCTTTTTTTCATTAAGTCCCAGAAAGTTTAAGGCCATCCATATAACCATATAACCATATAACAATTACAGCACGGAAACAGGCCATCTCGACCCCTCTAGTCCATGCCGAACACATAATCTCCCCTAGTCCCATATACCTGCGCTCAGACCATAACCCTCCATTCCTTTCCCATCCATATAACTATCCAATTTATTTTTAAATGATAAAAACGAACCTGCCTCCACCACCTTCACTGGAAGCTCATTCCACACAGCTACCACTCTCTGAGTAAAGAAGTTCCCCCTCATGTTACCCCTAAACTTCAGTCCCTTAATTCTCAAGTCATGTCCCCTTGTTTGAATCTTCCCTACTCTCAGTGGGAAAAGCTTTTCCACGTCAACTCTGTCTATCCCTCTCATCATTTTAAAAACCTCTATCAAGTCCCCCCTTAACCTTCTGCGCTCCAAAGAATAAAGCCCTAACTTGTTCAACCTTTCTCTGTAACTTAGTTGCTGAAACCCAGGCAACATTCTTGTAAATCTCCTCTGTACTCTCACTATTTTGTTGACATCCTTCCTATAATTAGGCGACCAATATTGTACACCATACTCCAGAATTGGCCTCACCAATGCCCTGTACAATTTTAACATTACATCCCAACTTCTATACTCAATGCTCTGATTTATAAAGGCCAGCACACCAAAAGCTTTCTTTACCACCCTATCTACATGAGATTCCACTTTCAGGGAACTGTGCACAGTTATTCCCAGATCCCTCTGTTCACCTACATTCTTCAATTCCCTACCATTTACCATGTACGTCCTATTTTGATTTGTCCTGCCAAGATGTAGCACCTCACACTTATCAGCATTAAACTCCATCTGCCATCTCTCAACCCACTCTTCCAACTGGCATAAATCTCTCTGTAAACTTTGAAACTCTACTTCATTACCCGCAACCCCACCTATCTTAGTATCATCTGCATACTTACTAATCCAATTTACCACACCATCGTCCAGATCATTGATGTACATGACAAACAACAGTGGACCCAACACAGATCCCTGTGGCACCCCACTCGTCACTGGCCTCCAACCTGACAAACAACCATCCACCATTACTCTCTGGCATCTCCCATTCAGCCAGACTTAATGTCCTCAAGACAAGACAGAAGTGATTTTAGAGAATAGTCGTCTTCTTTCCTGAGTGGCATATATAACTGGCTATTATCTGTGTAAAAGTGAAAGGAGATGCCATGCCTTCTTAAAATTGAGCCCAGAGGAAGTAGGTATAGAGAGAAGAGCAGGGGCCCTAAAATAAAGCCACAGCATTACTTTTGCTACATGCCAATTTTAACTCCTGATTCAACTTGCGCCCTATGTCCAGGCTACTGTATGGGGGCCTGTAGATTCATCCCATTAGGGTCTTTTTACCCTCACAATTCCTTAGTTCTATCCATACTGACTCCACATCTCCCGTTTCAATGTCACCCCTTGCAAAGGACTGAATTTCATTCCTCATCAATAGGGCAACCCCACCCCCTCTGCCCACCTGTCTGTCTTTTCGATAGGAGATATACCCTTGAATGTTCAGTTCCCAGCCCTGGCCCTCTTGCAGCCATGTCTCAGTAATTCCCACAACATCATACTTGCCAGTTTCTAACTGAGTTTCAAGCTGGTCCACTTTATTCCTTATACTTCGTGCATTCATATACTTTACTTATATGATTTCATCCTGGTGAGGTTCCTCACCAATATTCAAAAATTCCCATCAGTGATCTCAAATTGGACTAACTTTACAATCAATACCAAAGCTTGATGTCATTCAGACGATGGTGACCATCAGACACAAACCCATAGACATTGGAGCCCAGTTATGCTTTTTAATGCTAGTCACAGTCCTGAAATCAGAGATTGGACAAAGGTCAATGTTCCCATTGATGAAGAGGTGGATTGTCCTGGTTGTTCATTATTCAATCCATTTACCCAACCATGGCACAAAGTGTCACTGTCAGTACAGGCAGCAAGAATGAGCCATTACTTTAAACCTGGAGAAATAGAAAGAAGGATTCTGATCTATTTCACTTCCCACACAGATGTGTGAAACTGAAAGATTGGTCATTATGATTTCTGACCTGGAAATAGACACATACTCATCCATCATATTCTTCATGCTGGTTGATTATTCTTTAACTCTGAAAAATAATTTTAAGGTTGTTTGCTGTCTTCGTCAACTAGACATGATCAATTGAATAAGCATGAATACTCTGGTGGAAATAGTAATAACTATAACATTACAAAGTGATGTTTCCACAGATATTTTGCACTGGTAACTCAATGAAGATAAATACCTGAAGCTGTGGCCATAACAGATGATGAGCATGTTTTATTTTTCACAGTATTAGACGTACCAAAGCCAGAATTCATGGCAAATTGGAGCAGAAGGCGTCAAGCCCAAGTTTATGAATCTAGCGAGTCAGATGACGATTGGACACCTCTGACAAGAAATCCACAACGTAATTTAAATCTGTTTGAAATATTATACAGTGTTTCAAATAAAATTGATTCTCATCAATTTGGCCGTTAGCCTATGAAATCTGTTGCAAGGGCCATTGTATGGGCCATTGTATTCTTATCTTTGGAGTGGTGGAATACTTGTGTTATTCATTAAGTGCAAATTTACTTTTCCTATTTTTTACTTTTATGAGATGTTGCTTATTTTAAACTCAATTACATTAGGTATATCCAAACTATTGAGATTCAGTCTGTGCTTCTCCAAAGCAGAGCTGACGTGTCACTTTTTTCCCCAAGGATTCAGAATCTTTAGGCCTCCTTTTAAGGTTTCTCTGAAATTTTAAAAATATGTGCAGGTTTTGTTCTTGACTAGTTGCAGGAATGATTTATATAATTTTTTTTACAGAATATGTAATAAATACAGGTAGATACGTAATTTGGGTCACAAAATGTACTGGAGGACAGAGGATCTAAGGGGGTAGAGGAACTGGAAGAAATTTTCATTAGGCGAGAAATAGTATTGGGTCAGCTAATGGGACTGAAGGATGATAAATCCCCTGGACCTGATGGTCAGCATCCCAGGGTCCTCAGGGAGGTGGCTCTAGAAATAGTGGACGCATTGGTGATTATTTTCCAATGTTCAATAGATTCAGGATCAGTCCCTGTGGATTGGAGGATAGCTAATGTTATCCCACTTTTTAAGAAAGGAGCGAGAGAGAAAACAGGGAATTACAGGCCAGTTAGCCTGGCTTTGGTGGTGGGAAAGATGCTGGAGTCAATTATTAAAGAGGTAATAATGGGGCATTTGGATAGCAGTAAAAGGGTTAGTCCAAGTCAATATGGATTTATGAAAGGGAAATGATGCACGACTAATCTTCTGGAATTTTTTGAGGATGTGACAAGTAAAATGGATGAAGGGGTGCCAGTGGATGTAGTGTATCTAAACTTTCAGAAAGCCTTTGATAAGGTCCCACACGGGAGACAGGTGACTAAAATTAGAGCACATGATATTGGGGGTAGGGTCGAAAATTGGTTGGCAGACCGGAAACAAAGAGTAGGAGTAAACGGGTCCTTTTCAGAATGGCAGGCAGTGACTAGTGGGGTATCGCAAGGCTCAGTGCTGGGACCCCAGCTAATTACAATAATATATTAATGATTTGGACGAGGGAATTGAATACAATATCTCGAAGTTTGCGGATGACATGAACCTGGGGGGCAGTGTTAGCTGTGAGGAGGATGCTAGGAGGCTGCAAGGTGACTTGGATAGGTTGGGTGAGAGGGCAAATGCATGGCAGATGCAGTATAATGTGGATAAATGTGATGTTATCCACTTTGGTGGCAAAAACAGGAAAGTAGACGATTATCTGAATGGTGGCCGATTAGGAAAAGGGGAGATACAACGAGTCCTGGGTGTCATGGTACACCAGTCATTGAAAGTAGGAGTGCTGGTTCAACAGGCATTGAAGAAAGCAAATGGTATGTTAGCATTCATAGCAAAAGGATTTGAGTATAGGAGCAGGGAGGTTCTACTGCAGTTGTGTGGTGAGACCACATCTGGAGTATGGCGCCTGCCTGCGGCGACTTTTGCGGAGCTCCGGAAAATAAAAGGCTCAACTACAATTTCCAACAACTTACCTGGATCAGAAAAACGGCAGATATCGGTGCCGTTTCGGACAACCTGCTGGAGCACCTCAAGGCTCTCGCAATTTCGCGAACTCCCGCAGCTGCGGGAACCTTGGACTTTAAACTTTCCCACACTGGCTGTGGAACTCCCGACCCGACTGAGGATCCCAGGTACTGTACCTTGAAACCCCGGGATGACCCCCAGAGCTGACGGGCTGGATCCCCCAGGAACAATGAAGCTGGAGCTGCAGTTGCCGACTTTGAGGGAACCCCTGTTCGTTACGGAGCTGGAGCTGCAGTCTGTGAGGGAATCCCCGTTCCAGCGCAGGTCCGCAGAAACAGCAGGTACAGCAAGTACAGTACCTGGAAACAAAGGGGAAGCCTCCATTGTGTCCGGAAACGTGGCCGTCGGGCAGGACTCCAGGTCAGAATGAAGCGCAGGGGACTTCGGCCCCCTCTCCCTACTATCCTACTGGCTAATGTACAGTCCCTTGAAAACAAAGTGGAGGACTTAAGGGCAAGACTGCTTTATCAAAGGGAGCTGAGGGAATGCTCTGTGTTCTGTTTCACAGAGACATGGCTCACCCCCAGCTCCCCAGACTCAGCGGTCCAGCCGGAAGGGTTCTCCATCCACCGCATGGACCGTACCCTGGCATCTGGGAAAGGGAGAGGAGGGGGCGTCTGCCTCATGGTCAACTCTGCGTGGTGTTCCGACGTGGCAGTCCTGTCCAACTCCTGCTCTCCACACCTCGAACATCTGGCGGTGAAGTGCCGTCCCTTCTACCTCCCGAGAGAATTCACCTCCGTTATCCTGACCGCGGTCTACATCCCACCCCAGGCAGACGTCCGTCTGGCACTGGAGGAGCTGCAGGCCGTGGTCAACAAACACCAGACGTCTTACCCCGAGGCATTTACCACCATTGCTGGAGACTTCAATAAGGCGAACCTCAAGAAATCACTCCCCAACTTCCACCAACATGTCTCCTGCTGCACCAGAGGACCTAACACCCTCGACCACTACTACACCACCATCAAGAATGCCTATCGTTCTATCCCTCGCCCTCACTTCGGTAAGTCCGACCATACCGCGGTGCTGCTTCTTCCTGCCTACAGGCAGCAATTAAAGAGCGCACCCCCAGAAGTGAGGACAGCACAGAGCTGGTCGGGGGGGGCAGAAGAACAACTCCAGGACTGTTTGGAGTCTGTAGACTGGGCAATGTTCAAGGACTCGGCAACGGACTTGAACGAATACGCCACAGTCGTTACAGACTTCATAAAGAAATGTGTGGAGGACTGCATCCCTACAAAAACCTTCCGAATGTTTCCCAATCAGAAACCTTGGATAAACTTTGAGATCCGCACTCTCCTGAAGTCCAGACACAGAGCATTCACTTCCAACGATACAGTGGCCTACATGAAGACCAGATACGACCTTGGTAAGGCCATCAAAAAGGCCAAAAGGGACTTCTGCTCCAAACTGGAGGACGAGACAGATGTTCGGCAGCTGTGGCAGGGTCTGAATGCAATCACCTCCTACAAGGCAAAACCAGGAGGCAGCTCGAATGCCGGTGTAACATCACTCCCTGACGAGCTCAATGCGTTTTACGCACGCTTTGACAGGGAGAATACTGATGTGCCTTCCCGATCCCCCATTCGCTGTGATGGCATTTCAGTCTCAGTCACAGAGGCCGATGTCAGGAAATCCTTCAGAGGGGTGAACCCCCGAAAAGCACCTGGACCTGATGGTATACCCGGCCGTGTTCTAAAAACCTGTGCGGACCAACTGGCGGGAGTTTTTACGGACATTTTCAACCTCTCACTTCTGAGGTCTGAGGTCCCCACCTGCTTAAAAAGGGCATCAATTATACCGGTGCCCAAGAAGAGTAAGGTGACGTGCCTCAATGACTATCGACCAGTAGCACTAACGCCGGTGGTGATGAAGTGCTTTGAGAGGTTGATCATGGAGCAAATCAACTCCTACATCGACAAAAACCTGGACCCACTGCAGTTCGCATACCGCCACAACAGATCAACGGTGGATGCGATCTCGCTGGCCCTCCACTCCGCACTGGACCACTTGGACAACAAAAACTCATATGTCAGGCTGTTATTCATTGATTACAGCTCGGCATTTAACACAATCACCCCCTCCAAACTGGTTACCAAACTCGCAGAACTGGGTCTCTGCGCATCCCTCTGCAACTGGATCCTCGACTTCCTCGTCCACAGACCACAGTCTGTTCGTATTGGTGGAAATGTGTCAGCCTCAATAACAATCAGCACGGGAGCACCTCAAGGCTGCGTGCTCAGCCCCCTGCTGTACTCACTCTATACCCATGACTGCGTAGCGAACCACAGTGCGAACTCCATCATCAAGTTCGCTGACGACACCACTATTGTGGGGCGTATCACTGATGGGGATGGGTCAGAGTACAGAAGAGAGATCGAGCAACTGTCCATATGGTGCCAGCGCAATAACCTGGCCCTCAACACCAGCAAAACCAAGGAACTGATTGTGGACTTTGGAAGGAGTAGGAGGGGGACCCACAGCCCCATTTATATCAACGGGTCGATGGTTGAAAGGGTCAAGAACTTCAAATTCCTGGGGGTGCACATCTCTGAAGATCTTTCCTGGTCCGAGAACACTAACGCAATTATCAAAAAAGCTCATCAGCGCCTCTACTTCCTGAGAAGATTACGGAGAGTCGGATTGTCCAGGAAGACTCTCTCTAACTTCTACAGGTGCACAGTCGAGAGCATGCTGACCGGTTGCATCGTGGCTTGGTTCGGAAATTTGAGCGCCCTGGAGAGGAAAAGACTACAAAAAGTCGTAAACACTGCCCAGTCCATCATCGGCTCTGACCTTCCTTCCATCGAGGGGATTTATCGCAGTCGCTGCCTCAAAAAGGCTGGCAGTATCATCAAAGACCCTCACCATCCTGGCCACACACTCATCTCCCTGCTACCTTCAGGTAGAAGGTACAGGAGCCTGAAGACTGCAACAACCAGGTTCAGGAATAGCTACTTCCCCTCAGCCGTCAGGCTATTAAACCTGGCTCGGACAAAACTCTGATTATTAGCAACCACTTTCTGTTATTTGCACTACCAGTTTATTTATTCATGTGTGTATATATTTATAACATGGTATATGGACACATTTATCTGTTTTGTAGTAAATGCCTACTATTTTCTGTGTGCTTAAGCAAAGCAAGAATTTCATTGTCCTATACAGGGACACATGACAATAAACTCACTTGAACTTGAACTTGAGTATTGCGTACAGTTTTGGTCTCCTAATCTGAGGAAAGGCATTCTTGCCATAGAGGGAGTACAGAGTAGGTTCACCAGACTGCTTTCTGAGATGGCAGAACTTTCATATGAAGAAAGACTGGATAGACTCGGCTTGTACTCGCTAGAATTTAGAAGATTGAGGGGGGATTTTATAGAAACTTACAAAATTCTTAAGGGGTTGGACAGGCTAGATGCAGGAAGATTGTTCCCGATGTTGGGGAAGTGCAGAACAAGGGGTCACAGTTAAGGATAGGGGGAAGTCTTTTAGGACTGCGATGAGAAAAAAAAATTTCACACAGACTGGTGAATCTGTGGAATTCCCTACCACAGAAAGTAGTTGAGGCCAGTTCATTGGCTATATTTAAGAGGGAGTTAGATGTGGCCCTTGTGGCTAAAGTTATCAGGGGGGTATGCAGAAGGCAGGTACAGGATACTGAGTTGCCATGATCATATTGAATCGGTGCAGGCTCGAAGGGCCGAATGGCCTACTCCTGCACCTATGTTCTATGTTTCTATAGATAAATGTGAGGTTATCCACTTTGGCGGCAAAAACAAGGGGGCAGATTTTTATCTCAATGGGGTTAGGTTAGGTAAGGGGGAGGTGCAGCAAGACCTGGGCGTCCTTGTACACCGGTTACTGAAAGTTGGCGTGCAGGTACAGCAGGCAGTGAAGAAAGCTAATGGAATGTTGGCCTTCATAACAAGAGGATTTCAGTATAGGAGTAAAGAGGTTCTTCTGCAGTTGTATAGGGCTCTGGTGAGACCAAACCTGGAGTATTATGTACAGTTTGTCTCCTAATTTGAGGAAGGACATCCTTGTGATTGAGGCAGTGTAGCATAGGTTCACGGGATTGATCCCTGGGATGGCGGGACTGTCATACGAGGAAAGATTGAAAAGACTAGGCTTGTATTCACTGAAGTTTATAAGGATGAGGGGTGATCTTATAGAAACATATAAAATTATAAAATGACTGGACAAACTTGATGCAGGAAGAATGTTCCCAATGTTGGGCGAGTCTAGAACCAGGGGCCACAGTCTTAGAATAAAGGGGAGGTCATTTAAGACTGAGGTGAGAAAAAACCTTTTCACCCAGAGAGTTGTGAATTTGTGGAATTCCCCGCCACAGAGGGCAGTGGAGGCCAAATCACTGGATGGATTTAAGTTAGAGTTAGATAGAGCTCTAGGGGCTAGTGGAGTCAAGGGATATGGGGAGAAGGCAGGCACGGGTTATTGATAGGGGATGATCAGCCATGATCACAATGAATAGCGGTACTGGCTCGAAGGGCCGAATGGCCTCCTCCTGCACCCATTTTCTATGTAAAATTAAACTAAAAAGCACCTCGGCCCACGGTCTACTTGGTTTCAGTGTAAATTATCCCTAGTGTGTGTGGGATAGTGCTAGTGTGCGGGGATCGCTGGTCGGCTGAAGGGCCTGTTTCCGTGCTGTATCTCTAAACTAAACTAAAATGGAGTCCCATCCCGAGTAGGCAGAACCTTCCCATTGAAACACTTACTAGTTACTTGAATCCCAGTAGATTACGACACCACGTATCTGATCTCCTTTGATTAGTTGTTGGCCGGTCACAACATCAAAATCAACGTGTAAAGCAAAGAACCGCAGATGCTGAAAATCTGAAATAAAAATGGAAGAAAATTCAAAAACATTCAGCAGGTTCAACAGCATTTGTGGAGAAAGAAACCGTTCAGTTTCAGATCAGAGACCCTTCACCAGAGTAGGAAACAGCAACAAAAATAAGTTGTTTTTCACTTGTAGAGAGGGGTTGTGGTGGATTGGTGGAACAAAGGTGAGAATATCTCTGATGGAGCAAAAACTGATGAGGAAATGTAGTATTTGGAGTCAGCAATTAGAATAAGATGATGGAACAAGGAACTGCAGACCAGACTATACTAACAGAACAATAAAACGGACGTGGATGAGATTAAACTCACCCAGAGGGTGGTTGCAATCTGGGACACGCTGCCTGAGGAGATGGTGGAGGCTTGAACTTTCCCTGCAGCTTCAGGAGATGCTCCACTGCAGGAGATGCTCCACTGCAGCAGGGGCTTCAATGCAGGAGATGCTCCACTGCAGAAGTTGCTGCACTGCAGGAGATGCTTCACTGCAGGAGATGCTTCACTGCAGCAGCTGATCCACTGCAGAAGTTGCATCACTGCAGCAGCTGCTGCATTGCAAGGTACAACTGCATTGCAGGAGATGCATCTTTGCAGGAGATGCTCCACTGCAGATGCTCCATTGCATGAGATGCATCACTGCAGCAGCTGCTCCCCTGCAAGGTACAACTGCATTGCATGAGATGCATCACTGCAGCAGCTGCTCCACTGCAAGGTACAACTGCATTGCATGAGATGCATCACTGCAGCAGCTGCTCCACTGCAAGGTACAACTGCTTTGCAGGAGATGCATCACTGCAGCAGCTGCCTCACAAGTCCCTGGTTATTAATTATTACATGATTGAGAATTAAGGGATAGAAGTTTAGGGGTAACATGAGGGGGAACTTCTTTACTCAGAGAGTGGTGGCTGTGTGGAATGAGCTTCCAGGGAAGGTGGTGGAGGCAGGTTCGTTTTTATCATTTAAAAATAAATTGGATAGTTATATGGACGGGAAAGGAATGGAGGGTTATGGTCTGAGCGCAGGTATATGGGACTAGGTGGAGAATACGTGTTAGGCATGGACTAGAAGGGTCAAGATGGCCTGTTTCCGTGCTGTAATTGTTATATGGTTATATGATTCCCATGGACAGCTCGAGCCCTCGGCGGGAAAAGGCGGCAAAAGCCGCCGAGGGCTCGAGCTGTTCTCGCTGTCCCACCGCCGCGGGGAGGGGCCGAGCGCGGAGAGCGGCGCATGCGCACTGTCCGAGACAGCGCAGGGGAGGGGAGACGCGCACGCGCACTGACGTTGACGTCTCCCCAGGCCCCTCCCCCTCAACGGCGCGGCGGCGGGAAAGCGAGGATGGGGGGAGACGGGAAACTCGCGACGGCTTTTGGCGCCTTTTCCATCCGCGGGCTCGAGCTGTTGACGTCACCTGCGCTCTGGTTGGAGCCGCCTATCACGTGAGGGGGAGGGAGGGAGGGGCTACTATAAATAGCGGCAGCGGCAGCGAGGCGGCGAGTAGTTGAGGTGGAGACTAGCGGCGACTAGTGGAGTTTAGTCGACGTGAGGTGGAGTTTAGTCGACGTGAGGTGGAGTTTAGTCGACGTGAGGTGGAGTTTAGTCGATGTGAGGTTTAGTTGAAGCGAGGGGTTTAATCGAAGCAAGGTTTAGGTGTGAAATTGATCTGAGGTGAGGTTGAGCTGAGGTGAAGTCTGGTCGAGGTGATTGAGGGTTTAGTTGAGGTAAAGTTTAGTCGTGGTGAGGATTTAGTCGAGATGCGAGGTTTAGTTGAGGACGTTTAGTCGAGGTGCAGTTTAGTGAGTTGAGGTTTAGGTGTGAGGTGAAGTTTAGTGAGGTGTGAGGTTTAGTTGAGGTGAAGCTTAGTTGAGGCGAGGTTTTGTTGTGAGGTGTGAGGTATCGTGGAGGCGAGGGGTTTAGTCCAGGTGTAGGTGTGTAGGTGAGGAGAAGTGAGCGTAGGTGAGGTGAGGAGAAGTGGGTGTCTGAGCTCAGGAAGGGAGAGCGAGGAGCTGCTGAAGGAGACGAGACCATGTCTGGGACGCAGGGTTCAGAGGTCAGACTCTAGGGAGCTTTGACATGGAGAGCGAGCGGGCAGAAGATGCCGGATAAATGTCCTCTCGGGGGCTGGGAACGGGGAAGTTGCTGCTGCTCCTTCTCAGACCATCACAACCCCAGGGATTGGTGTCAGTGAGAAGTCGATGAGTTCCCTGGGCTCTGGAGTGGATCACTGACATTAATATTGATTGAATTTGAATTGATTTTTATTAGGGACAGTGCATATTAATAAACATTTGCATGTAATATGCAAGATTGTAGCCAGTAGCTAATTTCCATCTTTTGTCCCAACACAAGGTAAACACATTCCAAACAAGGTAAAAACAAAAGACAAAAATAAAAACAAAACAAACAATAAAGTAAAAAAATAGCAATTAAAGAGTACCATAGGTTATTTTTAATGTAGATTATGATTGCAATTTTGATTTTGCAGTAACCATATTTTTAGATGTTTGGTAAATGAGGTAAGGGTTGGCAGATCCCGTATGACGCATGGTATCGCGTTCCAGGTCTGCGACGCTCGATATGAAAATACTGACTGCCCAAAGACACTTTTCCTGGGACTGAGGCCATTCAGACCATCTCCCTCATCCTTCTAGTTGTCTGTCTCCATCTGGCAACTTTCCCCAGCTGTGAGGAAAGAATATTAACCAGAAACATTCACTCCGTTTCTCCCTCCACAGATGCTGCCTGGTTTGCTGAATATCTCTGACAATTTATTCTTGTTTACAACCGTGGTTTTGCAGCAGCCACTGGGTGCTGCTCCTGACTTCAGTGTGGGGGAAGCCCATGATAGTCACTATCTTCATTGCCACAAATGTAGACACTGATGTCTGTTGGCTGGAAGCTGCAATATTGAATCTTGATGGGCAACATGTTGGGTCTGGACCTTTCAGGCAGATCACGCCCACCCTGCACTTTAAATGCAGTTTCCTCTCTTACTGTGATATGGTTTATGACTTATTGGAATCAATAATGTTTTGATCTTGCTGGAATGCAATTATCAGCTGATTTATTTCAACCCGAGAAAAAAAACTCACTATATGCTAAGTGAAGGAATATTTCATTTATTTCCAGAAGAACCGTTGGAGCGAGTGGAGGAGGGTCAGGGCTGTGAGTACCTAAATCGGGCGCGGGGCTTTCTTTCACAGAGGCCCGGGAACCGTTGGAGCGAGTGGAGGAGGGTCAGGGCTGTGAGTACTTAAATCGGGCGCGGGGCTTTCTTTCACAGAGGCCCGGGAACCGTTGGAGCGAGTGGAGGAGGGTCAGGGCGGTGAGTACTTAAATCGGGCGCGGGGCTTTCTTTCACAGAGGCCCGGGAACCGTTGGAGCGAGTGGAGGAGGGTCAGGGCTGTGAGTACTTAAATCGGGCGCGGGGCTTTCTTTCACAGAGGCTCGGGAACCGTTGGAGCGAGTGGAGGAGGGTCAGGGCTGTGAGTACTTAAATCGGGCGCGGGGCTTTCTTTCACAGAGGCCCGGGAACCGTTGGAGCGAGTGGAGGAGGGTCAGGGCTGTGAGTACTTAAATCGGGCGCGGGGCTTTCTTTCACAGAGGCCCGGGAACCGTTGGAGCGAGTGGAGGAGGGTCAGGGCTGTGAGTACTTAAATCGGGCACGGGGCTTTATTTCACAGAGGCCCGGGAACCGTTGGAGCGAGTGGAGGAGGGTCAGGGCTGTGAGTACTTAAATCGGGCGCGGGGCTTTCTTTCACAGAGGCCCGGGAACCGTTGGAGCGAGTGGAGGAGGGTCAGGGCTTTTACCAAAATCCATAACGTTCCACACTTCATAGGGAGGGTTCTGGTGGAAGCCGCTGATTGGCGGAATCAGACTAGAGGAAGCAGCTCATTGGGTGCAACCTCAGGTTAGCATTTCTGCTTTCTGGTTAAAGGTACAGTGCTTTAGTAAAGGTACAGTGAGCCAAGGGTACAGTGGGCTAAAGGTACAGTGCTTTAGTAAAGGTACAGTGCTTTTTGTTTATATAATAAAGGTGCAGTTTAAAGGTCAAGAGGGAGCAGCTGTTGTGAGTCAGATACCTGCTGATTTCTCCCAGCAGTTTCTATTGTATTATACTTGTATCGGATCCAGGGTAAGGCGAGAGAATGACAGTCAGAGCAGTGTACTGTTCTGGATGTCAGATGTGGGAGGTCATGGTGTCGGATGGCCCTCCAGACGTCCACATCTGCACCAGGTGCAGAGAGATGGGGCTCCTAAGGGACCGTATTAGGATCCTGGAGCAGCAGCTCGATGACCTCTGTCTGGTCAGGGAGAGTGAGGAGGTCATAGAGGGGAGTTATAGGGAGGTGGTCATTCCAAAACCACTGGAGAGATACATGTGGGTCACGCTAAGGAAGCGCAAGGGGCAGAGGCAGGAACGAGTGAGTACTCCAATGTCGGTACATCTTGCAAATAAGTACTCCTGTTTGAGTACGGATGGGGGTGACAGCCTACCCGGGGGTAGCGACAGCGGACGGGCCTCCAGCACAGAACCGGCCCTGTTGCTCCGAAAGGTAGGGAAAAAAAGAAGAGGGCAATAGTAATTGGGGACTCTATTGTTAGGGGGTCGGATAGGCGATTCTGTGGACGCAGTCGGGAGACCAGGATGGTGGTCTGCCTCCCTGGTGCCAAGGTCTCGGACGTGTCTCAGCGCATCCAAGATATCCTGAAATCAGAGGGAGAGGAGCCTGAGGTCGTGGTACACATAGGGTACCAATGACATAGGTTAAAAAAAGGGAGAGGTCCTGAAGGGAGGATTTAGGGAGTTGGGAGGAGAGTTAAGGAAAAGGACCAAAAAGGTAACAATCTCAGGATTACTGCCTGTGCCACGCGACAGTGAGAGTAGGAATGGAGCGAGGTGGAGGATAAATGCGTGGCTGAAAGACTGGTGCAGAGGGCAGGGATTCAAGTTTCTGGATCATTGGGACTTCTTTTGGGGAAGGTGGGACCTGTACAGAAAGGATGGGTTGCACTTGAACCCGAGGGGGACCAATATCCTGGCGGGGATAATTGCAAAGGCCACTGGGGAGACTTTAAACTAGAATGGTTGGGGCGAGGGACTCAAATAGAGAAAGCTAGTAGACAGAATGGGAGGCAGGAAGCAGAAAAGGGAAGCACTCGGACACAAGAGGAGAAAGAAAAAAAAGGCAATAAACAGAGAATAAGAGGCGGGGGGTTTCTTAAATGTGCATATTTTAATGCTAGGAGCATTGTAAGAAAGGTGGATGAGCTTAGAGTCTGGATAGACACCTGGAAGTATGATGTTGTGGCGATCAGTGAAACATGGTTGCAGGAGGGCTGTGATTGGAAACTAAATATTCCAGGATTTAGTTGCTTCAGGTGTGATAGAATTGGAGGGGCAAGAGGTGGAGGTGTTGCATTGCTAGTCAGGGAAGATATTACAGCAGTGCTTTGGCAGGATAGATTGGAGGGCTCATCTAGGGAGGCTATTTGGGTGGAACTGAGAGGTGGGAAAGGTGTAGCAACACTTATAGGGGTGTATTATAGACTGCCAAATGGGGAACGAGAATTGGAAGAGCAAATATGTAAGGAGATAGTAGATATTAGTAGTAAGCACAAGGTAGTGATTGTGGGAGATTTCAACTTTCCACACATTGACTGGGAAACACATTCTGTAAATGGGCTGGATGGTTTGGAGTTTGTAAAATGTGTGCAGGATAGTTTTTTGCAGCAATACATAGAGGTACCTACTAGAGGAGGGGCAGTGCTGGACCTCCTGTTAGGAAATGAGACTGGACAGGTGGCGGAGGTATATGTTGGGGAACACTTTGGGTCCAGTGATCACAATACCATTAGTTTCAATATAATTATGGAGAGGGTCAGAGCTGGACCTAGGGTTGAGATTTTTGATTGGAGAAAGGCTAACTTTGATGAGGTGCGAGATGATTTAAAAGGAGTGAACTGGGACATTTTGTTTTATGGGAAAGATGTAGAAGAGAAATGGAGGACATTTAAAGGGGAAATTTTAAGAGTACAGAATCTTTATGTTCCTTTTCGGTTGAAAGGAAACAGTAAAAATTAGAAAGAGCCATGGTTTTAAGGGAAATTGGACATCTTGTTCGGAAAAAGAGGGAGACCTACAATAATTATAGGCAGCATGAAGTAAATGAGGTGCTTGAGGAGTATAAGGAATGTAAAAAGAATCTTAAGAAAGAAATTAGAAAAGCTAAAAGAAGATATGAGGTTGCTTTGGCAAGTAAGGTGAAAGTAAATCCAAAGGGTTTCTACAGCTATATTAATAGCAAAAGGATAACGAGGGATAAAATTGGTCCAGTGGAGAGACAGAGTGGACAACTATCTGCAGAGCCAAAAGAGATGGGGGAGATATTGAACAATTTATTTTCTTCGGTATTCACCAAGGAGAAGGATATTGAATTATGTGAGGTAAGGGAAACTAGTAGAGTAGATATGGATACTATGAGTTTCAAAGTAAAAGAAGTACTGACACTTTTGAAAAATATAAAAGTGGATAAGTCTCCAGGGCCTGACAGGATATTCCCTAGGACATTGAGGGAAGCTAGTGTAGAAATAGCCGGGGCTATGACAGAAATATTTCAAATGTCATTAGAAACAGGAACAGTCCCCGAGGATTGGCGTACTGCGCATGTTGTTCCATTGTTTAAAAACGGTTCTAAGAGTAAACCTAGCAATTATAGACCTGTTAGTTTGACTTCAGTGGTGGGCAAATTAATGGAAAAGATACTTAGAGATAATATATATAAGCATCTGGATAAACAGGGTCTGATTAGGAACAGTCAACATGGATTTGTGCCTGGAAGGTCATGTTTGACTAATCTTCTTGAATTTTTTGAAGAGGTTACTCGGGAAATTGATGAGGGTAAAGCAGTGGATGTTGTGTATATGGACTTTAGTAAGGCCTTTGACAAGGTTCCTCATGGAAGGTTGGTTAAGAAGGTTCAACTGTTGGGTATAAATGCAGGAATAGCAAGATGGATTCAACAGTGGCTGAATGGGAGAAGCCAGAGGGTAATGGTGGATAGCTGTTTGTCGGGTTGGAGGCAGGTGACTAGTGGGTGCCTCAGGGATCTGTGTTGGGTCCTTTGTTGTTTGGCATGTACATCAATGATCTGGATGAAGGGGTGGTAAATTGGATTAGTAAGTATGCAGATACCAGATAGGGGGTGTTGTGGATAATGAAGAGGATTTCCAAAGTCTACAGAGTGATTTAGGCCATTTGGAATAATGGGCTGAAAGATGGCAGATGGAGTTAATGCTGATAAATGTGAGGTGCTACACCTTGGCAGGACAAATCAAAATAGGACGTACATGGTAAATGGTAGGGAATTGAAGAATACAGTTGAACAGAGGGATCAGGGAATAACCGTGCATAGTTCCTTGAAGGTGGAATCTCATATAGATAGGGTGGTAAAGAAAGCTTTTGGTATGCTAGCCTTTATAAATCAGAGCATTGAGTATAGAAGCTGGGATGTAATGTTAAAATTGTACAAGGCATTGGTGAGACCAAATCTGGAGTATGGTGTACAATTTTGGTCGCCCAATTATAGGAAGGATGTCAACAAAATAGAGAGAGTACAGAGGAGATTTACTAGAATGTTGCCTGGGTTTCAACAACTAAGTTACAGAGATAGGTTGAATAAGTTAGGTCTTTATTCTCTGGAGCGCAGAAGGTTAAGGGGGGACTTGATAGAGGTCTTTAAAATGATGAGAGGGATAGACAGAGTTGATGTGATCAAGCTTTTCCCTTTGAGAATAGGGAAGATTCAAACAAGAGGACATGACTTCAGAATTAAGGGACAGAAGTTTAGGGGTAACATGCGGGGGAACTTCTTTACTCAGAGAGTGGTAGCGGTGTGGAATGAGCTTCCAGTGGAAGTGGTGGAGGCAGGTTCGTTGGTATCATTTAAAAATAAATTGGATAGGCATATGGATGAGAAGGGAATGGAGGGTTATGGTATGAGTGCAGGCAGGTGGGACTAAGGGAAAATAAGTTGTTCGGCACGGACTTGTAGGGCCGAGATGGCCTGTTTCCGTGCTGTAATTGTTATATGGTTATATGGAGGTAGAGAGGGTCAGGGGGGAGAGAGAGAGGGCAGAGAGACAGAGGGAGAGAGGATGAGAGAGAGAGAG